>NC_142795.1:39851257-40041257 GCF_049724085.1 Artemia sp. Qi Xiang Cuo
ACATTCAGAAAGTAACTTTCTCTGAAATTGTCTTTGAAATGTATTTCTTGGTGTTGAGGTATTCAAAAAGCTGTAAAGTATAGTTGTGGGTGAAAAAGATAAGTAATTCAAGTTGCAAAATGGGTTTAGGATGTACATTAAGAAAGTAACTTGCTCTGAAATGGTCTTTGAAAAGTATTTCTTGGTGTTGGGACATACAAAAAGCTGTAAAGTTTAGTTGTGGGGGAAAAAGATAAGTACTTCAAGTTGGAAATGGGTTTAGGAGGGACATTAAGAAAGTAACTTGCTCTGAAAGGGTCTTTGAAAAGTATTTCTTGGTGTTGAGGTATCCAAAAAGCTGTAAAGTATAGTTGTGAGTGAAAAAGATAAGTACTTCAAGTGGGAAAAGGGTTGATATAAAAAAATACCATGTTAAAAAAATTCAAAAATTATTTTTTAAAAATGGGGGGGGGGTTGCGGTGGTCTTTGGGGGCTCGATGTGCATTAGGAGGACCGGGGGCCGTTGGGATTGGGGTAGGGGACCTCACGACACTGTTCAAATGGAACTTGTGTATTATAACGACCACAGAGTTTCACCCTCAAATTCTCTTCTAAAACATCTTCTAAAATCATCTTTTAAAATGTTTCTAACTGTTTCGCCGAAATAATTCCCTAAAATGCCTAAAACGGTTTCGCCCATTTCAACATGTAAAATGGGTTTAGGATGGACATTAAGAAAATAACTTGTTCTGAAAAGATATAATAAAGCCTTAAAAAAGCATTAAAAATATGGAGGGGACTCTTTGGGGGCCCGGGGAGGGCCTTTGGGGGTCTGGGGGGCCGGGTGGGAGCCCGGGGAACCTTTGGAAACCGGGGGGTTCCTTCGGGATTGGGGTATGGGGATCGGAGCCATTTGGATCGGGGTAGGGCGATCGGGGCCCTTTGGGGTTAGGGTAGAGGACCTCACGACACTGTTCAAATTGAACTTGTTTACTATAACGACCACACTCAAAACCTCTTCAAAAACCTTTTCTAAAATCATCTTTTAAAATGTCTCTAACTGTTTCGCCGAAATAATTCCCTAAAATGTCTAAAACCGTTTCACCCAAATAATCCCCTAAAAGTAATCTCAGAGTGTTCCTTTTGTTTTTGGCATCTCTGTGCTTTCACATTTTAAATTTCTAGGAAACCCTTTCCTACGTTAATCTCTTCATCTCATAAATGTTCCTAGCTACACTATTAAGGTTTCGTTAGAATATCAATTTATTTCTCCGACTTAAAGCTCAGTGAAGCCGTATTTAAAAATAGAATTTCTATCTCTTTAGCCTCCCGCATAATTCCAAGATAACAAGTGATGTTATTTCTAATTCCTGACAGTAAAGATCAATGAAGCCCTATTTAAAAATAGAATATTAATTTTTCTCTCTGACCTAAAGAACGTTTATCCCTCAGACCTAAGATTAAAGAAAGCCATAATGTTTCTTAATTCCCCCTTCGTGAATCAATACATTCCCCTAGCGATTATGTAAATCAATTTCTCAGGTTAGGTTAGCCTAACGATCAAAGAAGCTATGTTTGTTTCTTAATTCCCCTTCGTGAATCAATAATTCCCCTACCGATTATGTAAATCAATTTCTCAGGTTAGGTTAGCCTAAAGACATAAAACAGACATAAATTGCTGTTAACATCCATAAATGTGAGAAAGTTCCTGTTTTTTCATTCTCACTGACATAAACCATAAAACAGACATAAATTGCTGTTGACATCCATAAATGTGAGAAAGTTCCTGTTTTTTCATTCTCACTGACAAAAACCATAAGACAGACATAAATTGCTGTTGACATCCATAAATGTGAGAAAGTTCCTGTTTTTTCATTCTCACTGACAAAAACCATAAAACAGACATAAATTGCTGTTGACATCCATAAATGTGAGAAAGTTCCTGTTGTTTCATTCTCACTGATAAAAACCATAAAACAGACATAAATTGTTGTTGGCATCCATGAAAAACATCAAATAAATTGACCAACACACATAACCATCCAAGGAAACATCCATCAAAGTGAGAAAGTTCCTGTTTTTCTATTCTCACTGACAAAAACCATAAAACAGACATAAATTGCTGTTGACATCCATAAATGTGAGAAAGTTCCTGTTTTTTCATTCTCACTGACAAAAACCATAAAACAGACATGAATTGCTGTTGACATCCATAAATGTGAGAAAGTTCCTGTTTTTCCATTCTCACTGACAACGAACAGACATAAAAACATGCATAAATTATGTAAAAAAGTTGTAGGTGGCAGCAAGGGTGTCGCGTGGGATCAATAGGGGCCATTCTACTCCTAACAGGGGAAGATATAACAGAAAAGCATTGGTTAAATTGTACTCGAGCTTTTGTGACCATGCGGTTTTGTTCCCAGCTGGCCTTCACATCCTGTTTCGGCCAGGGGATATTAGCGATATTAGAATTATGTATTTCAGATATTGCAAGTTTTTATTGTATCTGCCTCGCATATACAGTAATAGAAAGATGATGCGGATTTTTGGCGCTCCGGATATTGTAAATTGTTTTGTCAGACAAAGTAGCCGTCTTCAAGAGAACATTTATACTACTTTGGGTGTTAACCACCTACTTATCCGGGTAGCCACAGCGCATTGAGTGAAATATTTATTTATTGTGTTGTTGTTAAATGTATCTTTGTGGGGGGTTTTTTTTCTCTCTTTTCTTGTGTTACTCCACTTCATTTTCTGTATAGTGGGTCAAAAATAAATAAATTAATTAATCTAATTAATTTAAGTTTCACTTGTTTTAAGATTTATTTATTCATTTACATTAGTATCTATTGTATGTTTGTCTGCATTGATTCTTTATTTAATTTCTTTTCGTTTTGGGATTTCCTTTATACTTCAATACCATATATTTTTTTTTCGTTTTAAGCTTGATTTACATATTCAGTTTAAGCATTACTCGCTTTAAGATTTATTTATTCATTTATATTATTATTTGTTGTATGTTTTTTTGCTATGATTGTTAATTTAATTTCTATTCGTTTTGGGATTCATTTATTCTTTAATAGTAATTTCTCGTCATTTTGAGTTTAAATTTTAACAGGTACTTGTATTCGCTGATCTTCAGTTTAAAATGGCCTTTACTTTTCTTTGAAAAACTTCTTTTTCGGAAAGTGTTTTTTCAACTTAATTTTTGTTCGTTTTTTATTGCAAAAAGTTTCAAGTTTTAAAAAATACCTTATTTCAAAATCAAAGTTTTTTTCAAAATTAATTGTTCATCAAAGTATAAAAACTAGTATTGAAGTAACAATATCTGAGTAAAAAATGGGTTTGGGTTGACCTCGGAGTTTTTATTATCTGACGTTTGAACTATTTTTAGCAGAAAAGCTATCTAATAATTTTTATCAGATGGGCTATTGAAAAAAAGGGCGTGGGGGGATTGGGGGAGAGCTAATAGCCCTTCGATCTCTTTTGACTCTTTAAAAGTGAACTAGAACTTTCCATTTTCAATCAAATGAGCCCTCTCTGAAGTTTATACAAGCAACCCTTCTATAAGAACCATACAAACACCCAGGGCATAACTTACAACGCCTGTCCCCGGACCCTGGGGGGTTGTGTCGACCCCCAAGTTTTACTATCTGATGTTTGACACTAGTTTTAACTAAATTGCCGCCTCAAAACTTTTATCGGATGGGTTTGGGGAAGAAAAAGGCGTGGAGGGGGGAGGGACTAGTGCCTCTCCGATCTCTTTTGACTCTGAGAAAGTGAAGTAAAGCTTTTAATTTCAAATCAAATGAGCCCTCTCTGAAGTTTATACGAGCATCCCTTTCATAAGAACCATATACGGTCCCAGTACATAACTTACAACACCTGCCCCTGGCCCCCTGGGGGTTGTGTCAATACCGGAGTTTCTGTTATATGATCTTAGAACTATTTTTAAAATACACATCTCAAAATTTGTATCCGATGCGTTTGTGGAAAAAAGACGGGGGTTGGGGCTAGTTTCCCTCCGATGTCTTTAGACTCTTAAAAATTGAACTAGAACTCTCAATTTCCATTCAAATGAGCCCTCTCTGAAGTTTATACGAGCATCCCTTCCATAAGAACCAAATATGCCACCAGGGCATAACTTGTAGAGCCTGCCCCCGTACCCTGGGGGGTTGTGCCGACACCGGAGTTTTTGTTATCTGGCCTTTTAACTATTTTAAACAAAATGGCTATATCAAACTTAATATCGGATACATTTGGAGGAAAAGAGGCGCAGGGAAAATAGTTGCCATCTGATCGCTTTTGGTTCTTAAAAACTGAACTAGAACTTTCAATTTCCAATCAAATTATCCCTCTCTGAAGTTTCTACGAGCAACCCTTCCATAACAGCTATATATGCCCGCCGGACATAACTTATAAAGCCTACCCCTGGCACTGAAGGATTGTGTCGACCCCGGAGTTCTCGCTATATGATTTTGAATCATTTTGAAAAAATAGCTCTCTCAAATTTCTTAGCGGATGGGTTTGAGGAAAATAGGGCGTGGAAGGCAGGGGGCTAGTTGCCCTCCTATCTTTTATACTCTAAAAAAAAGGGAACGAGAACTTTCAATTTCCAATAAAATGAGCCCTCTCCGAAGTTTATACGAGCATCCCTTCCATAAGAATCATATATGCCGCCCAGAGCATTATTTACAACGCCTGCGTCGACACAGGAGTTTTTCTTAACTGACCTTTGAACTATTTTTAACGAACTAGCTATCTAAAAATTTTTATTGGATGGGTTTGGGGTAAAATTTGTTTGGGGGGAGATGGGGCTAGTTGCCCTCGGATATCTTTTGACTCTTAAATAGCGAAGTAGAACTTTCAATTTCCAATCAAATGAGCCCTCTCTGAAGTCTATACAAGTATTCCTTTGGTAAGAACTATACGCACCCCCAGGACAAAACTTATAACATCTACCCCCGGGCCCTGGGGGGTTGTGTCGACACCGAAGTTTTTGTTATCTAATTTTGAATAATTTTTAAAAAAATGGTTATCTCAAAATTTGTAGCGAATTGGTTTGGGGAAAAAGGGCTAAGGGGGGGGGGGTAGTTGAATCTTATACGAGTATCCATTTCCTAAGAACCATACATGCCTTCAGGGCATGACCTAGAACGCCTTCCCTGGGGCTCTGGGGGGGGGGGGTTGTGTTGATACCTGAGTTTTCCTCTTCCGACCTTTGAGTTATTTTTAAACAAATGTCTATCTCAAATTTTTTTTTTCAAATGGGTTTCGAAAAAAGGCGTGGGGGGGGCTAGTTGCCCTCGAATCTCTTTTGACTATTAAAAAGTGAGCTGGAACATCAATTTCCAATCTATGAAGTTTATAAGAGCATCTCTTTCATAAGAACCATACATGCTTTCAGGGCATAACTTAGAAATCCTTCCCCCGGGCCCTGGGGGGTTGTATAGAAACCTGAGTTTTTCTTATCCGACCTTTGAACAATTTTTAACGAAATATCTATCTCAAAAGTTTCATCAGATGGGTTTGGAAAAAGAAGGCATGGGGGGGGGGGAAGTTGCCCTCGGATCTCTTTTGAACCATATCTCTATGTACCCCAGGGCATAACTTACAACGCCTGCCCCCGGGCCCTGGGGGATTTTGTAGACACCTGAGTTTTTGTTATCTGACTTTTGAACAATTTTTTAAAAATGGCTATCTCAAAATTTTTATCAGATGTATTCTGGAAAAAATTGGCGTGGGGGGGTTAGTTGCCCTCTAATCTCTTATGACTCTCAAAAACTGAACTAGAACTTTCAATTTCCTGTCAAATGAGCCCTCTCTGAAGTTTTTACGAGCATCCCTACCATAAGAATCACATATGATCCCAGGGCATAACTTACTACGCCTGCCCCTGGGGGTTTTTGTCGACCCCTGAGTTTTTGTTATAAGATCTTTGATCTATTTTTAACAAAATGGCTATCTCAAAATTTTTATCGGATGCATTTTCGAAAAAAAGGGCGTGGGGGGACTGACTACCCTCTGATATATTTTGACTCTTAAAAAGTGAACCAGAACTTTCAATTTCCAATCAAATGAGAAAAAAGAGCGTGAGGGGGGCGGACTACCCTCTGGTATCTTTTGACTCTTAAAAAGTGAACCAGAAATTTCAATTTCCAATCAAATGAACCCTCTCTGAAGTTTGTACGTGAATTCCTTTCATAGGAATCATATATGCCCCCAGGACATAACTTACAGCACCTGCCCCCGGGCCCTGGGGGGTTGTGTGTCAACCCCGTGTTTTGTTATGTGATCATGAATTTGAAAAAAAGGGTGTGGAGGGGGTCTAGTTGCCCTCCAATCACTTTTGACTCTTAAAAAGGGCACTAGAAGTTTCGATTTCCAATAGAATGAGCCCTCTCTGAAGTTTTTACGAGCATCCCTTCCATAAGAAAAATATATGCTCCCAGGGTATAACTTACAAAGCCTGCCCCGGGGGGTTTTCTCGACACCGGAGTTTTTGTTATAAGATCTTTGAACTATTTTTAACAAAATGGCTGTCTCAAAATTTTAATCGGATGCATTTTTGAAAAAAAGGGCGTGGGGGGACTGACTGCCCTCTGATATATTTTGACTCTTAAAAAGTGAACCAGAACTTTCAATTTCCAATCAAATGAGAAAAAAGGGCGTGAGGGGGGCGGATTACCCTCTGGTATCTTTTGACTCTTAAAAAGTGAACCAGAAATTTCAATTTCCAATCAAATGAACCCTCTCTGAAGTTTGTACGCGAATTCCTTCCATAAGAACCACATATGCCCCCAGACATAACTTACAACGCCTGCCCCCGGGCCCTTGGGGGTTGTGTGTCAACCTCGTATTTTTGTTATGTGATCATGCATTTGAAAAAAAGGGTGTGGAGGGGGTCTAGTTGCCCTCTGATCACTTTTGACTCTTAAAAAGGGCACTAGAAGTTTCGATTTCCAATAGAATGAGCCCCCTTTGAAGTTTATACGATGAACCCTTCCATATGATGTGCCTCTGGGAAAAGAATAATAATGATAATAAAACATTGGAGCCGTATGGCCTCTGCTATAGGTTACGCTATAGCATTGCCTCTGAAACCGACTTCGCTGTATAGTCCAGGACTTTTAGCTCAAAAAAGTGTCGAACCCGGACAAAATTGCAATATAAACGAAAATGGTACCAAATTGATCAGAAAAAAATTCTGTACAACATACTAAAAGTCCCCATAAATCCGAGTGGGGCGAGTACCCGGAAAACAGGGGAAAAGGGGGAAATGCTGGGGAAAATGGGAAAAATGCCGAACATGCCCAGAAAATAGTTTAAAGTGAGTTTTCTGAGGTTTTCACATACGCTGATTACGAAATTGACATCTAAAATTCAGTATAGAAAAAGAGTACTACGGAAAACGGGGGATCAGGGGAAAGAGGGGAGAAAAGAGAAGAATACAGGGTAAGTAGAGTAGTACCTTATACTTCTATCGAGGCCCTAGGAATTCCCATGTTATTTGCGTACAGCACGTTCCTTGGTGTCTTTCCAGAGCATGTACTTATGGATTTGGGTGGATTATGTTCCTTCCCACGCTATTTGCCTAGACATATAGGGAAAACATTTTTGGCATGCGTCTTATCGGGAATAAGAAAACAATGGATGCAAATGTGTGATTTCATACACCTTGACAAAAGAATTTTTTTTGGCAATTGGCATTTTTTTTCTGATAAAAAAAGGGTTTAGCATTTGTGAATACGTCAATATGTACTGTATAATACACAAGTGATGTTTGGACAGTGTTGTCAATTTAAAATAGTTTAACGTTATACTATACGAAGAAGTAAAACGAATTTTTTTGTTAAATAAGTAGTTCTTATATCTTTTAAAAGAGCTTTACGGGGTTTGAGAGACTCGGTTGCCTGATTCCGTGTGGTTTTTCTTTACTTGGTGCCCATTAAAAAAGAAATTTTTGTGTTAAATAAGTAGTTCTTGTATCTTTTAAAAGAGCTCTATGGGGTTTGAGAGACTCGGTTGCCTGATTCCGTGTGGTTTTTCTTTACTTGGTGCCAATTAAAAACTAAATTTTTGTGTTAAATAAGTAGTTTTTGCATCTTTTAAAAGAGCTTTACGGAGTTTGTGAGACTCTGTTGCATGATTCCGAGTGGTTTTTCTTTACTTGGTGCAAATTAAAAACGAAATTTTTGTGTTAAATAAGTAGTTCTTGTATCTTTTAAAAGAGCTTTACGGGGTTTGAGAGACTCTGTTGCCTGATTCCGTGTGGTTTTATTTACTTTGTTCCCAATAAAAACGAAATTTTTTTGTTAAATAAGTAGTTTTTTTATCTTTTAAAAGAGCTTTACGGGGTTTGAGAGACTCGGTTGGCTGATTCCGTGTGGTTTTTCTTTACTTGGTGCCCATTAAAAACTAAATTTTTGTGTTAAATAAGTAGTTCTTGCATCTTTTAAAAGAGCTTTACGGGGTTTGAGCGACTCTGTTGCCTGATTCCGTGTGGTTTTTCTTTACTTGGTGCCCATTAAAAGCGAAATTTTTGTGTTAAATAAGTAGTTATTGTATCTTTTAAAAGAGCTGTACGGGGTTTGAGAGGCTCGGTTGCCTGATTCCGTGTGGTTTTTCTTTACTTGGTGCCCATTAAAACAAAATTTTTGTGTTAAATAATTAGTTTTTGTATCTTTTAAAAGAGCTTTACGGGGTTTGAGATTTTAATGCAGTAGTTTTTTTAGTAAGGACACTCGATATCCTAAAAGTGTTTGATTCAAACTTTGACCTTGAGTATCGATGTTTTTATCAGAATTGCAAAAGGATTGTTTATGAGTGCTGGCGTATCTGATGAAATAATTTAGGTCGTATGATCAATTTAATTTTTTTTTTAATGCAATAGTTTTTCAGTAAGGACACTCGATATACTAAAAGTGTCTGATTCAAGCTTTTAACTTTAACATCGGTGTTGTTAGCAGAATTTCAAAAGGATCGTTTATGAGTGCTGGCGTATCTGATGAAATAATTTAGGTCGTATGATAAATTTAATTTATTTTTTTAATGCAGTAGTTTTTCAGTAAGGACACTCGATATACTAAAAGTGTTTGATTCAAACTTTTACCTTGAGAATCGATGTTGTTAGCAGAATTTCAAAAGGATCGTTTATGAGTTCTGGCGTATCTGATGAAATAATTTAGGTCGTATAATAAATTTAATTTATTTTTTTAATGCAATAGTTTTTCAGTAAGGACACCCGATATCCTAAAAGTGTCTGATTCAAACTTTTACCTTGAACATCGATGTTGTTAGCAGAATTTCAAAAAGATCGTTTATGAGTGCTGGCGTTTACCTTGTCACAGTTACATTCTCTTAATTTTTTCAAAGTTCATTTTGAATTTCTTTCGTTTAAATGCAAGAGTTGGAATATTTCAGTAGTGTTTTGTTGTGCTTTACCTTGTCACAGTTACATTCTCTTGATTTTTCAAAGTTCATTTTGGATTTCTTACTTGAAATGCAAGAGTTGGAATATTTCTGTAGTGTCTTGTCGTGGTTTACCTTGTCACAGTTACATTCTCTTGAATTTTCAAAGTTCAATTTGGATTTCTTTCCTTTAAATGCAAGAATTGGAATATTTCAGTAATGTCTTGTTGTGCTTTACCTTGTCACAGTTATATTCTCTTGATTTTTCGAAGTTCATTCTGAATTTCTTTCGTGAAATGCAAGAGTTGGAATATTTCAGTAGTGTTTACCTTGTCACAGTTACATTCTCTTGATTTTTCGAAGTTCATTTTGGATTTCTTTCGTTGAAATGCAAGAGTTGGAATATTTCAGTAGTGACTTGTTGTGGTTTACCTTGTCACAGTTACATTCTTTTGATTTTTCAAAGTTCATTTTTGGATTTCTTTCGTTGAAATGCAAAAGTTGGAATATTTCAGTAATGTTTTGTTGTGCTTTACCTTGTCACAGTTACATTCTCTTGATTTTTCAAAGTTCATTTTGGATTTCATCCTTGAAATGCAAGAGTTGGAATATAAGATAAGATAAAATAAGATTTATTGCTGAAAAATGGCTATCACAAGCCCAAAAGGGCCGAATTCGCACTTTAGCATCAAATACAGCGAAGAAAGAACAACAAAAACAAACAATCAAACAACAACAGAAAATTATAAAAGGGTCAATGTCAATTACGCAAAAACGTTAAAAACAAAAACAAAGTACAAAGTAAACTCATAAAATTAGAAGGCCAATGTCAAGTCAGCAAAGATACCCAAAAAAAAACAAAAAAAACTCGTAAAATTAACAAGGGGTTAAAGTAGAATTAAAACAAAAACATAAGTTAGTTGGTGACTAACAAACATAAATATAAAACCTCCAAATTTGCAAAATGGGCATTAAAATTAATAACTATGAGGTAAAGACGGAGTGAGGGGGGGGGGGGGAGGCAGCGGAGATTCAGTGGTTGAATATTTCAGTAGTGTCTTGTCGTGGTTTACCTTGTCACAGTTACATTCTCTTGATTTTTTCAAAGTTCATTTTGGATTTCTTTCGTTGAAATGCAAGAGTTGGAATATTTCAAAGTTCATTTTGAATTTCTTTCGTGAAATGCAAGAGTTGGAATATTTCAGTAGTGTTTTGTCGTGGTTTACCATGTCACAGTTACATTTTCTTGATTTTTCAAAGTTCATTTTGAATTTCTTTCGTGAAATGCAAGAGTTGGAACGCTTCGGTAGTGTTTCGTCGTGGTTTACCTTGTCACAGTTACATTCTCTTGATTTTTCAAAGTTCATTTTGGATTTCTTTCCTTGAAATGCAAGAGTTGGAATATTTCAGTAGTGTTTTGTTGTGCTTTACCTTGTCACAGTTACATTCTCTTGATTTTTCAAAGTTCATTTTGAATATCTTTCGTGATCTTTCGTGAAGCACAACGAAACATTACTGAAATATTCCAAATCTTGCTTTTCAAAAAAAGAAATTCAAAATGAACTTTGAAAAATCAAGAGAATGTAACTGTGACAAGGTAAACCACGACAAAACACTACTGAAATAATCAAACTCTTGCATTTCATTGAATGAAATCCAAAATGAACTTTGAATCATCAAGAGAATGTAAATCTGAGAAGGTAAACCACAACAAAACACTACTGAAATATTCCATCTTTTGCATTGCAATGAAAGAAATTCAAAATGAACTTTGAAAAACCAAAAGAATGTAACTGTGACAAGGCAAACCACGATAAAACACTATTGAAATAATCCAACTCTTACATTTCAATGAAAGAAATTCCAAATGAACTTTGAAAAATTAAGAGAATGTAACTGTGACAAGGTAAACGACAACAAAACACTACTGAAATATTCCAACTCTTGCATTTCAAGGAAAGAAATCCAAAATGAACTTTGAAAAATCAAGAGAATGTAACTCTGACAAGGTAAACCACGACAAAACACTACCGAAGCATTCCAACTCTTGCATTTCACGAAAGAAATTCAAAAATGAACTTTGAAAAATCAAGAAAATGTAACTGTGACATAGTAAACCGCGACAAAACACTACTGAAATATTCCAACTCTTGCATTTCACGAAAGAAATTCAAAATGAACTTTGAAAAATTAAGAAAATGTAACTGTGACAAGGTAATGCATAACAAAACACTACTGAAATATTCCAACTCTTGCATTTCAATGAAAGAAATTCAAAATGAACTTTTAAAATCAACAGAATGTAACCGTGACAATGTAAAGCACAACAAAACACTACTGAAATATTCCAACTCTTGCATTTCAACGAAAGAAATTCAAAATGAACTTTGAAAAATTAAGAGAATGTAACTGTGACAAGGTAAACCATGACGATACACTACTGAAATATTCCAACTCTTTCATTTCAACGAAAGAAATTCAAAATGAACTTTGAAAAATCAAGAGAATGTAACTGTGACAAGGTAAACCATAGCAAAACACTACTCAAATATTCCAACTCTTGCATTTCAACGAAAGAAATCCAAAAATGAATTTTGAAAAATCATGAGAATGTAACTGTGACAAGGTAAACCACTACAAAACACTACTGAAATATTCCAACTCTTGCATTTCACAAAAGATTTTCAAAATGAACTTTAAAAAATCAAGAGAACGTAGCTGTGAAAAGGTAAAGCACGACAAAACACTACAGAAATATTCCAACTCTTGCATATCAAGGAAAGAAATCCAAAATGAACTTCGAAAAATCAAACGAATGTAATTTTGACAAGGTAAACCACGACAAAACACTACCGAAGCATTCCAACTCTTGCATTTCACGAAAGAAATTCAAAATGAACTTTGAAAAATCTAGAGATTGTATCTGTGACATAGTAAACCACGACAAAACAATACTGAAGTAATCCAACTCTTGAATTTCACGAAAAAAATTAAAAATGAACTTTGAAAAATTCGGTGAATGTAATTTTGACAATGTAAAGCACAACAAAGCACTACTGAAATATTCCAACTCATGCATTTCAACGAAAGCAATTCAAAATGAACTTTGAAAATCAACAGAATGTAACCGTGACAAGGGAAAGCACAACAAAACACTACTGAAATATTCCAACTCTTGCATTTCACAAAAGATATTCAAAATGAAATTTGAAAAATCAAGAGAATGTAACTGTGACAAGGTAAAGCACAACAAAACACTACTGAAATATTCCAACTCTTGCATTTCAAGGAAACAAATCCAAAATGAACTTTGAAAAATCAAGAGAATGCAACTGTGACAATATAAACCACGACGAAACACTACCGAAGCATTCCAACTCTTGCATTTCACGAAATAAATTCAAAATGAACTTTGAAAAATCAAGAGAATGTAACTGAGACATGTTAAACCACTACAAAACACTACTAAAACATTCCAACTCTTGCAATTCACAAAAGAAATTACAAATTAACTTTGAAAAATTAAGTGAATGTAACTGTGACAAGGTAAATCACAACAAAAACACTACTGAAATATTTCAACTCTTGCATTTCAATGAAAGAATTTCAAAATTATCTATGAAAATCAACAGAATGTAACTGTGACAAGGTAAAGCACAACAAAACACTACTGAAATATTCCAACTCTTGCATTTCAACGAAAGAAATTCAAAATGAACTTCGAAAAATTAAGAGAATGTAACTGTGACAAGGTAAACCATGACGAAATACTACTGAAATATTCCAACTCTTGCATTTCAACGAAAGAAATTCAAAATGAACTTTGAAAAATCAAGAGAATGTAACTGTGACAAGGTAAACAATAGCAAAACACTACTGAAATATTCCAACTCTTGCATTTCAACGAAAGATCCAAAAATGAATTTTGAAAAATCATGAGAATGTAACTGTGACAAGGTAAACCACGACAAAACACTACTGATATATTCCGACTCTTGCATTTCAAGGAGAGAAATCCAAAATGAACTTTGAAAAATCAAGAGAATGTAACTGTGACAAGGTAAACCACGACAAAACACTACTGAAATATATCAACTCTTGCATTTCAGGGAAAGAAATCCAAAAGGAACTTTGAAAAATCAAGAGAATGTAACTGTGACAATGTAAACCACGACGAAACACTACTGAAATATTCCAACTCTTGCATTTCATGAAAGAAATTCAAAATGAACTTTGAAAAACTAAGAGAATGTAACTGTGACAAGGTAAAGCACAACAAAACACTACTGAAATATTCCAACTCTTGCATTTCAACGAAAGAAATTCAAAATGAATTTTGAAAATCAACAGAATTTAACTGTGACAAGGGAAAGCACAAGAAAAAACTATTGAAATATTCCAACTCTTGCATTTCACAAAAGATATTCAAAATGAAATTTGAAAAATCAAGAGAATGTAACTGTGACAAGGTAAAGCACAACAAAACACTACTGAAATATTCCAACTCTTGCATTTCAAGGAAAGAAATCCAAAATGAACTTTGAAAAATCAAGATAATGTAACTGTGACAAGGTAAACCACGACGAAACACTACCGAAGCATTCCAACTCTTGCATTTCACGAAAGAAATTCAAAATGAACTTTGAAAAATTAAGAGAATGTAACTATGACATGGTAAACCACGATAAAACACTACTGAAATATTTCAACTCTTGCATTTCACGAAAGAAATTCAAAATGAACTTTGAAAAATTAAGAGAATGTAACTGTGACAAGGTAAAGCACAACAAAAACACTACTGAAATATTCCAACTCTTGCATTTCAATGAAAGAAATTCAAAATTATCTATGATAATCAACAGAATGTAACTGTGACAAGGTAAAGCACAACAAAGCACTACTGAAATATTCCAACTCTTGCATTTCAACGAAAGAAATTCAAAATGAACTTTGAAAAATTAACAGAATGTAACTGTGACAAGGTAAACCATTACGAAACACTACTGAAATATTCCAACTCTTGCATTTCAACAAAAGAAATTCAAAATGAACTTTGAAAAATCAAGAGAATGTAACTGTGACAAGGTAAACCATAGCAAAACACTACTGAAATATTCCAACTCTTGCATTTCAACGAAAGAAATCCAAAAATGAATTTTGAAAAATAATGAGAATGTAACTGTGACAAGGTAAACCACGACAAAACACTACTGATATATTCCAATTCTTGCATTTCAAGGAAAGAAATCCAAAATGAACTTTGAAAAATCAAGAGAATGTAACTGTGACAAGGTAAACCACGACAAAACACTACTGAAATATTCCAACTCTTGCATTTCACTAAAGAAAATCAAAATGAACCTCGAAAAATTAAGAGAATATAACTGTGACAAGGTAAAGCACAACAACACACTACTGAAATATGCCAACTCTTGAATTTCAACGAAAGAAATCCAAAACGAACTTTAAAAAAATCAAGAGAATGTAACTGTGACAAGGTAAACCACGACAAGACACTACTGAAATATTCCAACTCTTGCATTTCAAGGAAGAAATCCAAAATGAACTTTGAAAAATCAAGAGAATGTAACTGTGATAAGGTAAAGCACAACAAAACATTACTGAAATATTCCAACTCTTGCATTTCAACGAAAGAAATTCAAAATGAACTTTAAAAAATCAAGAGAATGTAACTGTGACAAGGTAAACCATAGCAAAACACTACTCATATATACCAACTGTTGCATTTCAACGAAAGAAATCAAAAAATTAATTTTGAAAAATCATGAGAATGTAACTGTGACAAGGTAAACCACGACAAAACACTACTGATATATTCCAACTCTTGCATTTCAAGGAAAGAAATCCAAATTGCACGAAAAAACACTACTGAAATATTCCAACTCTTGCATTTCACGAAAGATATTCAAAATGAACTTTGAAAAATTAAGAGAATGTAACTGTGAATGTAAAGAGAATGTAAAGCACAACAAAAACACTACTGAAATATTCCACCTCTTGCATTTCAATGAAAGGAATTCAAAATGATCTATGAAAATCAACAGAATGTAACTGTGACAAGGTAAAGCACAACAAAACACTACTGAAATGTTCCAACTCTTGCATTTCAACGAAAGAAATTCAAAATGAACTTTGAAAAATTAAGAGAATGTAACTGTGACAAGGTAAACTATGACGAAATACTACTGAAATATTCCAACTCTTGCATTTCAACGAAAGAAATACAAAATGAACTTTGAAAAATCAAGAGAATTTAACTGTGACAAGGTAAACCATAACAAAACACTACTGAAATATTCCAACTCTTGCATTTCAACGAAAGAAATCCAAAAATGAATTTTGAAAAATCATGAGAATGTAACTGTGAGAAGGTAATCCACGACAAAACACTACTGATATATTCCGACTCTTGCATTTCAAGGAAAGAAATCCAAAATGAACTTTGAAAAATCAAGAGAATGTAACTGTGACAAGGTAAACCACGACAAAACACTACTGAAATATATCAACTCTTGCATTTCAGGGAAAGAAATCCAAAAGGAACTTTGAAAAATCAAGAGAATGTAACTGTGACAATGTAAACCACGACGAAACACTACTGAAATATTCCAACTCTTGCATTTCATGAAAGAAATTCAAAATGAACTTTGAAAAACTAAGAGAATGTAACTGTGACAAGGTAAAGCACAACAAAACACTACTGAAATATTCCAACTCTTGCATTTCAACGAAAGAAATACAAAATGAATTTTGAAAATAAACAGAATGTAACTGTGACAAGGGAAAGCACAAGAAAAAACTATTGAAATATTCCAACTCTTGCATTTCACAAAAGATATTCAAAATGAAATTTGAAAAATCAAGAGAATGTAACTGTGACAAGGTAAAGCACAACAAAACACTACTGAAATATTCCAACTCTTGCATTTCAAGGACAGAAATCCAAAATGAACTTTGAAAAATCAAGATAATGTAACTGTGACAAGGTAAACCACGACGAAACACTACCGAAGCATTCCAACTCTTGCATTTCACGAAATAAATTCAAAATGAACTTTGAAAAATCAAGAAAATGTAACTAAGACATGGTAAACAACGACAAAACACTACTGAAATATTCCAACTCTTGCATTTCAAGAAAGAAATTCAAAATGAACTTTGAAAAATTAAGTGAATGTAACTGTGACAAGGTAAAGCACAACAAAAACACTACTGAAATATTTCAACTCTTGCATTCCAATGAAAGAATTTCAAAATGATCTATGATAATCAACAGAATGTAACTGTGACAAGGTAAAGCACAACAAAACACTACTGAAATATTCCAACTCTTGCATTTCAACGAAAGAAATTCAAAATGAACTTTGAAAAATTAAGAGAATGTAACTGTGACAAGGTAAACTATGACTAAATACTACTGAAATATTCCAAATCTTGCATTTCAACGAAAGAAATTCAAAATGAACTTTGAAAAATCAAGAGAATTTAACTGTGACAAGGTAAACCATAGCAAAACACTACTGAAATATTCCAACTCTTGCATTTCAACGAAAGAAATCCAAAATGAATTTTGAAAAATCATGAGAATGTAACTGTGACAAGGTAAACCACGACAAAACACTACTGATATATTCCGACTCTTGCATTTCAAGGAGAGAAATCCAAAATGAACTTTGAAAAATCAAGAGAATGTAACTGTGACAAGGTAAACCACGACAAAACACTACTGAAATATATCAACTCTTGCATTTCAGGGAAAGAAATCCAAAAGGAACTTTGAAAAATAAAGAGAATGTAACTGTGACAATGTAAACCACGACGAAACACTACTGAAATATTCCAACTCTTGCATTTCAATGAAAGAAATTCAAAATGAACTTTGAAAAACTAAGAGAATGTAACTGTGACAAGGTAAAGCACAACAAAACACTACTGAAATATTCCAACTCTTGCATTTCCACGAAACAAATTCAAAATGAATTTTGAAAATCAACAGAATGTAACTGTGACAAGGTAAAGCACAAGAAAACACTACTGAAATATTCCAACTCTTGCATTTCACAAAAGATATTAAAAATGAAATTTGAAAAATCAAGAGAATGTAACTGTGACAAGGTAAAGCACAACAAAACACTACTGAAATATTCCAACTCTTGCATTTCAAGGAAAGAAATCCAAAATGAACTTTGAAAAATCAAGAGAATGTAACTGTGACAAGGTAAACCACGACAAAACACTACCGAAGCATTCCAACTCTTGCATTTTACGAAAGAAATTCAAAATGAACTTTGAAAAGTTAAGAGAATGTAACTGTGACAAGGTAAAGCACAACAAAAACACTGCTGAAATATTCCAACTCTTGCATTTCAATGAAAGAAATTCAAAATGATCTATTAAAATCAACAGAATGTAACTGTGACAAGGTAAAGCACAACAAAACACTACTGAAATATTCCAACTCTTGCATTTCAAGGAAAGAAATCCAAAATGAACTTTGAAAAATCAAGATAATGCAACTGTGACAAGGTAAACCACGACGAAACACTACCGAATCATTCCAACTCTTGCATTTCACGAAAGAAATTCAAAATGAACTTTGAAAAATCAAGAAAATGTAACTGAGACATGGTAAACCACGACAAAACACTACTGAAATATTCCAACTCTTGCATTTCACGAAAGAAATTCAAAATGAACTTTGAAAAATTAAGAGAATGAAACTGTGACAAGGTAAATCACAACAAAAACACTACTGAAATATTCCAACTCTTGCATTTCAATGAAAGAAATTCAAAATGATCTATGAAAATCAATAGAATGTAACTGTGACAAGGTAAAGCACAACAAAGCACTACTGAAATATTCCAACTCTTACATTTCAACGAAAGAAATTCAAAATGAACTTTGAAAAATCAAGAGAATGTACCTGTGACAAGGTAAACCATGACGAAACACTATTGAAATATTCTAACTCTTGCATTGCAATAAAAAAATTCACAATGAACTTTGAAAAATCATGAGAATGTAACTTTGACAATGTAAAGCACGACAATATACTACTGAAATATTCCATCTCTTACATTTCAACGAAAGAAATCCAAAAATGAATTTTGAAAAATCATGAGAATGTAACTGTGACAAGGTAAACCACGACAAAACACTACTGATATATTCCAACTCTTGCATTTCAAGGAAAGAAATCCAAAATGAACTTTGAAAAATCAAGAGAATGTAACTGTTACAAGGTAAACCGCGACAAAACACTACTGAAATATTCCAACTCTTGCATTTCACGAAAGAAATTCAAAATGAACTTCGAAAAATCAATAGAATGTAACTGTGAAAAGGTAAAGCAAAACAAGACACTACTGAAATATTCCAACTCTTGCATTTCAACGAAAGAAATCCAAAATGAACTTTGAAAAAATCATGAGAATGTAACTGTGACAAGGTAAACCACGACAAAACACTACTGATATATTCCGACTCTTGCATTTCAAGGAGAGAAATCCAAAATGAACTTTGAAAAATCAAGAGAATGTAACTGTGACAAGGTAAACCACGACAAAACAATACTGAAATATATCAACTCTTGCATTTCAGGGAAAGAAATCCAAAAGGAACTTTGAAAAATCAAGAGAATGTAACTGTGACAATGTAAACCACGACGAAACACTACTGAAATATTCCAACTCTTGCATTTCATGAAAGAAATTCAAAATGAACTTTGAAAAACTAAGAGAATGTAACTGTGACAAGGTAAAGCACAACAAAACACTACTGAAATATTCCAACTCTTGCATTTCAACGAAAGAAATTCAAAATGAATTTTGAAAATCAACAGAATGTAACTGTGACAAGGTAAAGCACAAGAAAAAACTATTGAAATATTCCAACTCTTGCATTTCACAAAAGATATTCAAAATGAAATTTGAAAAATCAAAAGAATGTAACTGTGACAAGGTAAAGCACAACAAAACACTACTGAAATATTCCAACTCTTGCATTTCAACGAAAGAAATCCAAAATGAACTTTGAAAAATCAAGATAATGCAACTGTGACAAGGTAAACCACGACGAAACACTACCTAAGCATTCCAACTCTTGAATTTCACTAAAGAAATTCAAAATGAACTTTGAAAAATCAAGAAAATGTAACTAAGACATGGTAAACCACGACAAAACACTACTGAAATATTCCAACTCTTGTATTTCACGAAAGAAATTGAAAATGAACTTTGAAAAATTAAGAGAATGAAACTGTGACAAGGTAAATCACAACAAAAACACTACTGAAATATTCCAACTCTTGCATTTCAATGAAAGAAATTCAAAATGATCTATGAAAATCAATAGAATGTAACTGTGACACGGTAAAGCACAACAAAGCACTACTGAAATATTCCAACTATTACATTTCAACGACAGAAATTCAAAATGAACTTTGAAAAATTAAGAGAATGTACCTGTGACAAGGTAAACCATTACGAAACACTACTGAAATATTCCAACTCTTGCATTTCAACAAAAGAAATTCAAAATGAACTTTGAAAAATCAAGAGAATGTACCTGTGACAAGGTACACCATAGCAAAACACTACTGAAATATTCCAACTCTTGAATTTCAACGAAAGAAATCCAAAAATGAATTTTGAAAAATCATGAGAATGTAACTGTGACAAGGTAAACCACGACAAAACACTACTGATATATTCCAACTCTTGCATTTCAAGGAAAGAAATCCAAAATGAACTTTGAAAAATAAAGAGAATGTAACTGTTACAAGGTAAACCGCGACAAAACACTACTGAAATATTCCAACTCTTGCATTTCACGAAAGAAAATCAAAATGAACTTCGAAAAATCAATAGAATGTAACTGTGACAAGGTAAAGCACAACAAGACACTACTGAAATATTCCAACTCTTGCATTTCAACGAAAGAAATCCAAAATGAACTTTGAAAAAATCATGAGAATGTAACTGTGACAAGGTAAACCACGACAAAACACTACTGATATATTCCTACTCTTGCATTTCAAGGAGAGAAATCCAAAATGAACTTTGAAAAATAAAGAGAATGTAACTTTGACAAGGTAAACCACGACAAAACACTACTGAAATATATCAACTCTTGCATTTCAGGGAAAGAAATCCAAAAGGAACTTTGAAAAATCAAGAGAATGTAACTGTGACAATGTAAACCACGACGAAACACTACTGAAATATTCCAACTCTTGCATTTCATGAAAGAAATTCAAAATGAACTTTGAAAAACTAAGAGAATGTAACTGTGACAAGGTAAAGCACAACAAAACACTACTGAAATATTCCAACTCTTGCATTTCAACGAAAGAAATTCAAAATGAATTTTGAAAATAAAGAGAATTTAACTGTGACAAGGGAAAGCACAAGAAAACACTATTGAAATATTCCAACTCTTGCATTTCACAAAAGATATTCAAAATGAAATTTGAAAAATCAAGAGAATGTAACTGTGACAAGGTAAAGCACAACAAAACACTACTGAAATATTCCAACTCTTGCATTTCAAGGAAAGAAATCCAAAATGAACTTTGAAAAATCAAGATAATGTAACTTTGACAAGGTACACCACGACAAAACACTACCGAAGCATTCCAACTCTTGCATTTCACGAAAGAAATTCAAAATGAACTTTGAAAAATTAAGAGAATGTAACTGTGACAAGGTAAACCATGACGAAACACTACTGAAATATTCCAACTCTTGCATTTCAACAAAAGAAATTCAAAATGAACTTTGAAAAATCAAGAGAATGTAACTGTGACAAGGTAAACCATAGCAAAACACTACTGAAATATTCCAACTCTTGCATTTCAACGAAAGAAATCCAAAAATGAATTTTGAAAAATCATGAGACTGTAACTGTGACAAGGTAAACAACGACAAAACACTACTGATATATTCCAACTCTTGCATTTCAACGAAAGAAATCAAAAATGAACTATGAAAAATCAAGAGAATGTAACTGTTACAAGGTAAACCGCGACAAAACACTACTGAAATATTCCAACTCTTGCATTTCACGAAAGAAATTAAAAATGAACTTTGAAAAATCAAGAGAATATAACTGTGACAAGGTAAAGCACAACAAGACACTACTGAAATATTCCAACTCTTGCATTTCAACGAAAGAAATCCAAAATGAACTTTGAAAAAATCAAGAGAATGTAACTCTGACAAGGTAAACCACGACAAGACACTACTGAAATATTCCAACTCTTGCATTTCAAGGATGAAATCCAAAATGAACTTTGAAAAATCAAGAGAATGTAACTGTGATAAGGTAAAGCACAACAAAACATTACTGAAATATTCCAACTTTTGCATTTCAACGAAAGAAATACAAAATGAACTTTGAAAAATAAAGAGAATGTAACTGTGACAAGGTAAACCATAGCAAAACACTACTGATATATTCCAACTCTTGCATTTCAAGGAAAGAAATCCAAATTGCACGAAAAAACACTACTGAAATATTCCAACTCTTGCATTTCACGAAAGATATTCAAAATGAACTTTGAAAAATTAAGAGAATGTAACTGTGACAAGGTAAAGCACAACAAAAACACTACTGAAATATTCCACCTCTTGCATTTCAATGAAAGGAATTCAAAATGATCTATGAAAATCAACAGAATGTAACTGTGACAAGGTAAAGCACAACAAAACACTACTGAAATATTCCAACTCTTTCATCTCAAAGAAAGAAATTCAAAATGAACTTTCAAAAATTAAGAGAATGTAACTATGACAGAGTAAACTACGACGAAACACTACTGAAATATTCCAACTCGTGAATTTCATCGAAAGAAATCCAAAATGACGATTGAAAAATTAAAATAATGTAACTGTGACAAGGTAAACATTAACAAAACCTACTGAAATATTCAAACTCTTGCATTTCAACGATAGAAATTCAAAAATGAACTTTGAAAAATCATGAGAATGTAACTGTGACAAGGTAATCCACGACAAAACACTACTGATATATTCCTACTCTTGCATTTCAAGGAAAGAAATCCAAAATGAACTTTGAAAAATCAAGAGAATGTAACTGTGACAAGGTAAACCACGACAAAACAATACTGAAATATATCAACTCTTGCATTTCAGGGAAAGAAATCCAAAATTAACTTTTAAAAATCAATAGAATGTAAATGTGACAATGTAAACCACGACAAAACACTACTGAAATATTCCAACTCTTGCATTTCATGAAAGAAATTCAAAATGAACTTTGAAAAAATAAGAGAATGTAACTGTGACAAGGTAAAGCACAACAAAACACTACTGAAATATTCCAACTCTTGCATTTCAACGAAAGAAATTCAAAATGAATTTTGAAAATCAACAGAATGTAAATGTGACAAGGGAAAGCACAAGAAAACACTATTGAAATATTCCAACTCTTGCATTTCACAAAAGATATTCAAAATGAAATTTGAAAAATCAAGAGAATGTAACTGTGACAAGGTAAAGCACAACAAAACACTACTGAAGTATTCCAACTCTTGCATTTCAATGAAAGAAATCCAAAATGAACTTTGAAAAATCAAGAGAATGTAACTGTGACAAGGTAAACCACGACGAAACACTACCGAAGCATTCCAACTCTTGCATTTCACGAAAGAAATTCAAAATGAACTTTGAAAAATCAAGAAAATGTAACTAAGACATTGTAAACCACGACAAAACACTACCGAAATATTCCAACTCTTTTAATTAACGAAAGAAATTCAAAATGAACTTTGAAAAATCAAGTGAATGTAACTGTGACAAGTTAAAGCACACCAAAAACACTCCTGAAATATTCCAAGTCTTGCATTTCAATGAAAGAAATTCAAAATGAACTTTGAAAATCAACAGAATGTAACTGTGACAAGTTAAAGCACAACAACACACTACTGAAATGTTCAAACTATTGCATTTCAACGAAAGAAATCCAAAATTAAATTTGAAAAATTAAGAGAATGTAACTGTGACAAGGTAAACTATGACGAAATACTACTGAAATATTCCAACTCTTGCATTTCAACGAAAGAAATTCAAAATGAACTTTGAAAAATCAAGAGAATTTAACTGTGACAAGGTAAACAATAGCAAAACACTACTGAAATATTCCAACTCTTTCATTTCAACGAAAGAAATCCAAAAATGAATTTTGAAAAATCATGAGAATGTAACTGTGACAAGGTAAACCACGACAAAACACTACTGATATATTCCGACTCTTGCATTTCAAGGAGAGAAATCCAAAATGAACTTTGAAAAATCAAGAGAATGTAACTGTGACAAGGTAAACCACGACAAAACACTACTGAAATATATCAACTCTTGCATTTCAGGGAAAGAAATCCAAAAGGAACTTTGAAAAATCAAGAGAATGTAACTGTGACAAAGTAAACCAGGACGAAACACTACTGAAATATTCCAACTCTTGCATTTCATGAAAGAAATTCAAAATGAACTTTGAAAAACTAAGAGAATGTAACTGTGACAAGGTAAAGCACAACAAAACACTACTGAAATATTCCAACTCTTGCATTTCAACGAAAGAAATTCAAAATGAATTTTTAAAATCAACAGAATGTAACTGTGACAAGGTAAAGCACTACAAAAAACTATTGAAATATTCCAACTCTTGCATTTCACAAAAGATATTCAAAATGAAATTTGAAAAATCAAGAGAATGTAACTGTGACAAGGTAAAGCACAACAAAAAACTAATGAAATATTCCAACTCTTGCATTTCAAGGACAGAAATCCAAAATGAACTTTGAAAAATCAAGAGAATGCCACTGTGACAAGGTAAACCACGACAAAACACTACCGAAGCATTCCAACTCTTGCATTTCACGAAAGAAATTCAAAATGAATTTTGAAAAATCAAGAAAATGTAACTAAGACATGGTAAACCACGACAAAACACTACTGAAATATTCCAACTCTTGCATTTCACGAAAGAAATTCAAAATGAACTTTGAAAAATTAAGAGAATGTAACTGTGACAAGGTAAAGCACAACAAAAACACTACTGAAATATTCCAACTCTTGCATTTCAATGAAAGAAATTCAAAATGATCTATGAAAATCAATAGAATGTAACTGTGACAAGGTAAAGCACAACAAAACACTACTGAAATATTCCAACTCTTACATTTCAACGAAAGAAATTCAAAATGAACTTTGAAAAATTAAGAGAATGTAACTGTGACAAGGTAAACCATGACGAAACACTACTGAAATATTCTAACTCTTGCATTTCAACGAAAGAAATCCAAAAATGAATTTTGAAAAATCATGAGAATGTAACTGTGACAAGGTAAACCACGACAAAACACTACTGATATATTCCAACTCTTGCATTTCAAGGAAAGAAATCCAAAATGAACTTTGAAAAATCAAGAGAATGTAACTGTTACAAGGTAAACCGCGACAAAACACTACTGAAATATTCCAACTCTTGCATTTCACGAAAGAAATTCAAAATGAACTTAGAAAAATCAAGAGAATATAACTGTGACAAGGTAAAGCACAACAAGACACTACTGAAATATTCCAACTCTTGCATTTCAACGAAAGAAATCCAAAATGAACTTTGAAAAAATCAAGAGAATGTAACTCTGACAAGGTAAACCACGACAAGACACTACTGAAATATTCCAACTCTTGCATTTCAAGGATGAAATCCAAAATGAAATTTGAAAAATCAAGAGAATTTAACTGTGACAAGGTAAACCACAACAAAACATTCCTGAAATATTCCAACTTTTGCATTTCAACGAAAGAAATCCAAAAAGAATTTTGAAAAATTAGGAGAATGTAACTGTGACAAGGTAAACCATAGCAAAACACTACTGAAATATTCCAACTCTTGCATTTCAACGAAAAAAATACAAAGATGAACTTTGGAAAATCATGAGAATGTAACTGTGACAAGGAAAAGCACGACAAAACACTACTGATATATTCCAACTCTTGCATTTCAAGGAAAGAAATCCAAAATGCACGACAAAACACTACTGAAATATTCCAACTCTTGCATTTCAACGAAAGATATTCAAAATGAACTTTGAAAAATTAAGAGAATGTAACTGTGACAAGGTAAAGCACAACAAAAACACTACTGAAATATTCCACCTCTTGCATTTCAATGAAAGGAATTCAAAATAATCTATGAAAATCAACAGAATGTAACTGTGACAACGTAAAGCACAACAAAACACTACTGAAATGTTCCAACTCTTGCATTTCAACGAAAGAAATTCAAAATGAACTTTGAAAAATTAAGAGAATGTAACTGTGACAAGGTAAACTATGACAAAATACTACTGAAATATTCCAACTTTTGCATTTCAACGAAAGAAATTCAAAATGTACTTTGAAAAATCAAGATAATGTAACTGTGACAAGGTAAACAATAGCAAAACACTACTGAAATATTCCAACTCTTGCATTTCAAAGAAAGAAATCCAAAAATGAATTTTGAAAAATCAAGAGAATGTAACTGTGACAAGGTAATCCACGACAAAACACTACTGATATATTCCTACTCTTGCATTTCAAGGAAAGAAATCCAAAATGAACTTTGAAAAATCAAGAGAATGTAACTGTGACAAGGTAAACCACGACAAAACACTACTGAAATATATCAACTCTTGCATTTCAGGGAAAGAAATCCAAAAGGAACTTTGAAAAATCAAGAGAATGTAACTGTGACAATGTAAACAACGACGAAACACTACTGAAATATTCCAACTCTTGCATTTCATGAAAGAAATTCAAAATGAACTTTGAAAAACTAAGAGAATGTAACTGTGACAAGGTAAAGCACAACAAAACACTACTAAAATATTCCAACTCTTGCATTTCAACGAAAGAAATTCAAAATGAATTTTGAAAATCAACAGAATTTAACCGTGACAAGGGAAAGCACAAGAAAACACTACTGAAATATTCCAACTCTTGCATTTCACAAAAGATATTCAAAATGAAATTTGAAAAATCAAGAGAATGTAACTGTGACAAGGTAAAGCACAACAAAACACTACTGAAATATTCCAACTCTTGCATTTCAAGGAAAGAAATCCAAAATGAACTTTGAAAAATCAAGATAATGTAACTGTGACAAGGTAAACCACGACGAAACACTACCGAAGCATTCCAACTCTTGCATTTCACGAAAGAAATTCAAAATGAATTTTGAAAAATCAAGAAAATGTAACTGAGAAATAGTAAACCACGACAAAACACTACTAAAATATTCCAACTCTTGAATTTCACAAAAGAAATTCCAAATGAACTTTGAAAAATTAAGTGAATGTAACTGTGACAAGCTAAATCACAACAAAAACACTACTGAAATATTTCAAGTCTTGAATTTCAATGAAAGAAATTCAAAATGATCTATGAAAATCAATAGAATGTAACTGTGACAAGGTAAAGCACAAAAAAGCACTACTGAAATATGCCAACTCTTACATTTCAACTAAAGAAATTCAAAATGAACTTTGAAAAATTAAGAGAATGTAACTGTGACAAGGTAAACCATGACGAAACACTACTGAAATATTCCAACTCTTGCATTTCAACAAAAGAAATTCAAAATGAACATTGAAAAATCAAGAGAATGTAACTGTGACAAGGTACACCATAGCAAAACACTACTGAAATATTCCAACTCTTGCATTTCAACGAAAGAAATCCAAAAATGAATTTTGAAAAATCATGAGAATGTAACTGTGACAAGGTAAACCACGACAAAACACTACTGATATATTCCAACTCTTGCATTTCAAGGAAAGAAATCCAAAATGAACTTTGAAAAATCAAGAGAATGTAACTGTTACAAGGTAAACCGCGACAAAACACTACTGAAATATTCCAACTCTTGCATTTCACGACAGAAATTCAAAATGAGCTTCGAAAAATCAAGAGAATATAACTCTGACAAGGTAAAGCACAACAAGACACTACTGAAATATTCCAACTCTTGCATTTCAAAGACAGAAATCCAAAATGAACTTTGAAAAAATTAAGAGAATGTAACTGTGACAAGGTAAACCACGACAAGACACTACTGAAATATTCCAACTCTTGCATTTCAAGGAAGAAATCCAAAATGAACTTTGAAAAATCAAGAGAATGTAACTGTGACAAGGTAAAGCACAACAAAACACTACTGAAATATTCCAACTCTTGCATTTCAACGAAAGAAATTCAAAATGAACTTTGAAAAATCAAGAGAATGTAACTGTTACAAGGTAAACCATAGCAAAACACTACTGAAATATTCCAACTCTTGCATTTCAACGAAACAAATCCAAAAATTTATTTTGAAAAATCATGAGAATGTAACTGTGACAAGGTAAACCACGACAAAACACTACTGATATATTCCAACTCTTGCATTTCAAGGAAAGAAATCCAAATTGCACGAAAAAACACTACTGAAATATTCCAACTCTTGCATTTCACGAAAGATATTCAAAATGAACTTTGAAAAATCAAGAGAATGTAACTATGACAAGGTAAAGCACAACAAAACACTACTGAAATATTCCAACTCTTGCATTTCAATTAAAGAAATCCAAAATGAACTTTGAAAAATCAAGAGATTGTAACTGTGACAAGGTAAACCACGACAAAACACAACCGAAGCATTCCAGCTCTTGCATTTCACGAAAGAAATTCAAAATGAACTTTGAAAAATCAAAAGAATGTAACTGTGACAAGGTAAACCACGACAAAACACTACTGAAATATTCCAACTCTTGCATTTCACGAAAGAAATTCAAAATGAACTTTGAAAAATTAAGAGAATGTAACTGTGACAAGGTAAAGCACAACAAAAACACTACTGAAATATTCCAACTCTTGCATTTCAATGAAAGAATTACAAAACGATCTATGAAAATCAACAGAATGTAACTGTGACAAGATAAAGCACAACAAAACACTACTGAAATATTCCAACTCTTGCATTTCAACGAAAGAAATTCAAAATGAACTTTGAAAAATTAACAGAATGTAACTGTGACAAGGTAAACCATGACAAAAAACTACTGAAATATTCCAACTCGTGTATTTCAACGAAAGAAATTCAAAATGAACTTAGAAAAATCAAGAGAATGTAACTGTGACAAGGAAAACCATAGCAAAACACTACTGAAATATTCCAACTCTTGCATTTCAAAAAAAGAAATCCAAAAATGAATTTTGAAAAATCATGAGAATGTAACTGTGACAAGGTAAACCACGACAAAACACTACTGATATATTCCAACTCTTGCATTTCAAGGAAACAAATCCAAAATGAACTTTGAAAAATCAAGAGAATGTAACTCTGATAAGGTAAACCACGACAATACACTACTTAAATATTCCAACTCTTGCATTTCAATTAAAGAAATCCAAAATGAACTTTGAAAAATCAAGAGAATGTAACTGTGACAAGGTAAACCAGGACAAAACACTACTGAAATATTCAAACTCTTGAATTTCACGAACAAAATTCAAAATGAACTTCGAAAAATCAAGAGAATGTAACTGTGACAAGGTAAAGCACAACAAGACACTACTGAAATATTCCAACTCTTGCATTTCAACGACAGAAATCCAAAATGAACTTTGAAAAAATTAAGAGAATGTAACTGTGACAAGGTAAACCACGACAAGACACTACTGAAATATTCCATTTCAGTATTTCGTTTTTAATGGGCACCAAGTAAAGAAAACCACACGGAATCAGGCAACCGAGTCTCTCAAACCCCGTAAAGCTCTTTTATAAGATACAAGAACTACTTATTTAACACAAAAATTTCGTTTTTAATGGGCACCAGGTAAAGAAAAACCACACTGAATCAGGCAACAGAGTCTCTAAAACTTCGTAAAGCTATTTTAAAATATACAAGAAATATTTATTTAACACAAAAATTTCGTTTGTATTGGGAACCAATTAAATAAAAATCACTCAGAATTAGGCAACTGAGTCTCTCAATCCCCTTAAATCTCTTTTAAAAGATACAAAAACTACTTATTTAACACAAAAATTTCGTTTTTAATGGGCACCAAGTAAAGAAAAACCACACGGAATCAGGTAACCGAGTCTCTCAAACCCCGTAAAGCTCTTTTAAAAGATATAAGAACTACTTATTTAACAAAAAAATTCGTTTTACTTCTTCGTATAGTATAACGTTAAACTATTTTAAATTGACAACACTTTCCAAACATCACTTGTGTATTATACAGTACATATTGAAGTATTCACAAATGCTAAACCCTTTTTTTTATCAGAAAAAAAAAATGCCAATTGCCAAAAAAAAATTCTTTTGTCAAGGTGTATGAAATCACACATTTGCATCCATTGTTTTCTTAATCCCGATAAGACGCATGCCAAAAATGTTTTTCCTATATGTCTAGGCAAATAGCATAGGAAGGAACATAATCCACCCAAATCCATAAGTACATGCTCTGGAGAGACACCAAGGAACGTGCTGTACGCAAATAACATGGGAATTCCTAGGGCCTCGATAGAAGTATAAGGTACTACTCTACTAGGGTAGGGGTAGAAAGCGGTTTGAAAGATGTTTTCTGGGGTATTCCTATCTGGTGATTACGAAATTGAGAACTAAAATGATTTAAAAAATTGATTAACATAAAACGGGGAAATGGGGGGAGGGAGGGGGAAAAGGGAAATAGACAGGGGAGGGGTAGAAAGCATGTAGAAATGTTTACAAATGTTAATACAGGAGATCTATATAGGTTCGGTTACCCCACAGGTTCGGAAAAGGCAAAAAAAACTCGAGAAAGAAATACGGATGACAAGAGGAAAAGGCATGACTGAGCTTCAGAGAGACATATAGACAATGTCTAAACCACTGCTCGCTTCAGTGAATGATCTATTGCAGAAAATGACAGGCCTAGAGTACAGTTCTAGTGAACAGCACGTTACTGCCACCGCAGCCCGAATAAAGAGAGGTACTAAGGATATACTGACATTTCTTGAATTCCTTCTAGAGAACTCTCCTTTCACTAATTCCACAGAGCTTAAAAGTATAGGTTCCGAGCAGATTGCCCAAAAAGACAGCAATACAGAGGATGCTTCAGCTGTAGGTTAGCTGGTCCTCCAGCGCATGGATGGCCAATCTGTCGAAAGTTTTTCATTCATGAAGAAAGACAAAGTCATTACACTGGCTTCCGATAGGAACATTAGGATAGATAGCGAGATTTGGCATATCGACCCTGCATTGATTTTTCAACGTCTTTCGACTGCTGCCCATACATCTGAAAATAACATGGCAGAAACTCTACGTCACGAACTGTGCAGTTATCCGCCCGCTTTGTTTGAGAATTCTGGCATAATGCGTCAGCCAGACAAACCTGCACTAGCGAAAGCAATATGGAAAGAAGCGAAAACGGACTCGATTCACCACCTGCCAGTGTCAGATCGTGTCACTGTAGTTGACGGAGGTTGGCTGCTTCAGCAAGTACCTTGGAAGATTGGTGATACTTATGATTCAATCCGTGACAGCTATGTTAGTTTCGCTACTCGACGCTGTACCTCCCCTACTGTTTTCTTCGATGGATACAGCGCTGGTCCAACCACGAAAGATGCTACCCACAACCGACGGTGTAAGGGAAGCCAGCATCAAGTGATCGATTTCAGTTTAGGGATGAAGCTCCAGAAAAAGAAGGAAGAGTTTTTGAGCAACTCTCAGAACAAACAGCAAATTATAAGCTACATCGGCGAAAAACTCAGAGCCAAAGGATTTGAAGTCGTCCATGCGAAGGACGATGCTGACTATTTAATCGTGAAGACTGCCGTAACGAAAGCAGAAAACTCTGAAACAATAGTTCTTGGCAACGACACTGACCTTCTGATTCTACTCTTGTATTACCTCCCGCCTAATGCAAAAACACTTTACTTCGAATCGTAAACGAACGCAAAAGAAGCGATAACACGGTTCTGGTGCCTCAACGAAATTGAAAAAAAAATGGGGGAAGTATCCAGGCTACTTCTGGTAGGGCATGCACTCTTGGGATGTAACACGACCACACAAGTTTTTGGACTTGGAAAGCAGTCTGTGCTACCTCTTTTGAAGAAGAGCGAAGTGTTCAGAAAAAAATGTGAAGTGTTTCTGAATGAATCATCGTCTAGAGATGAAATTTTGAAAGCGGGTGAATATCTTCTCCTCAGCTTGTATAAAGCACGACCAAACGAAGACCTCACTAAGCTGCGAGATTGGATTTTCTTGGAAAAAGTCTCTTCGTCAAATACTACGGCGTTTGTTAAGCCTGAAAGGCTTCCACCAACCGAAGCTGCAGCTTCATTCCACTCCCAGCGAGTGAGCCTCCAGGTATCCCGTTGGAAAGGGGAACCAGCTGACCTCGACCCGGCTGACTGGGGTTGGGTCTTCAGAGACCATAAATACTCACCTGTGATGACCGATTTGTTGCCCGCACCTCAGACTCTTTTGAGTGTCGTGAGATGTAACTGTAAGACATGCTGCGAGAACTCGCGATGCAGCTGCAAGAAAATTGGATTAGCGTGTACGTTCGCGTGCGGAGAATGTCAGTGTATCAACTGTTTGAATAGGGACAACAAGATTGTCTAAGACGAGGAGTTCGACTAGTGACATCAATGCTGTGTTTTTCAAGTCAATCTACTGCCTTAAAAAGTGCAGATTTTACCTATAGTTACTGAAGTTCTTTTTTTAGTTTTTTATTCAACGATATTGCCTTCAAAAGTACAAATTTTACCTATAATAGCTGAAGTTTTATACTGTGATCACTACCAAGCGGTTGTTTTCTTTATGTTTAGTAATTCAAATGGTTGTGAGAAATGTCTGTGATTCAAGAAAGTAAAAGTTTGATACTTAAGCGAGTTATTTTGTCCATAGGCCTACTTATTAACCATTAGCAGCTGGCTCAGGAGTCAGGCTTCCCTTCCACCTGTCCGTTATGTCCTCCAATTTTGTTTGTTTTTCATGGTTCTCGTTTTTCTTCTTTTATTTTAGGTGTCAGTGTCGTGATCAGTAGATAGGAAAACTCCAGAAAACACATTTCAAACTGATTTTTACCCCTGAATTCAATTGTCCCTTTTCTTCCCCTTTTTCCCCCCTTTCCCCCTTTATGGTGGGGCTCATGTTCTTTATTTCATTTTAGATGTCAGTTTCGGGATCAGCAGATAGAAAGACCCCAGAAAACATATTTCAAAGTGCTTTCTACCCCTACCCGGTATTTTTAAATTTTTTCCCCTCTTCCCCCGGTTCCCCCCTTTTTCCGTAGTACTTTTATTCTATACTGAATTTTAGATGTCAGTTTCGTGATCAGAGTATGGGAAAGCCCCAGAAAACTCACTTTGAACTATTTTCTGGGCATGTTCGGCATTTTTCCCAATTTCCCCCGCATTTCCCTCTTTTCCCCTGTTTTTCGGGTACTCACCCCACTCGGATTTATAGGGACTTTTAGTATGTTGTACAGAATTTTTTTCTGATCATTTTCGTACCATTTTCGTTTATATTGCAATCTTGTCCGGGTCAAACCCTAAAAGTCCTGGACTAGTATACACACTATTTCTAAAATGCGACCTAGGAAATTGCAAGTTAGAAGTGTGAGCAAATACCAATAGGGGCTATGGGAGTGCCTTGGGACAAAAAGACCACAAAAAGAGTGAACATTGCCAACCGTCAGAAAGGGTTCCAGAAAGTTTTATTTTATGTCAAACGAGCATCCTCTCAATGTTTCATTGCCGTTAGTTCTATGTGAAATGGCCAGACAGAAGGAGCAAAGAAAAAAAAAACCTAACTGTCTTCAAATTTTCAAATACGTGTATTTTCAAATTTACGGTAATCAGAGACAACGCTATAGCGTTGCCTATAGTAAAGGCCATACGGCTCCAATGTTTTTTTTTTTTCCCCAGAGGCACTTCATATGCAAGGGGTAGTCGCATAAACTTCAAAGGGGGCTCATTCGATTGGAAATCGAGAGTTCTAGTGCCCTTTTTAATAGTCGAAAGTGATTGAAGGGCAACTAGCCCCTCCCACGCCCTTCATTCCCCCAAACACATCCAATAAAAATTTTGAGATAACCATTTTGCTTAGCGTAGTAGATTTCCTGATAGAAAATATGTATTTGAGGAGTATACTCCCCCAAAACCCTCAAGGCAAGTGTTTTAAGATATGCCTGGGGGCATATAAGGTTTTTATAGAAGGCGTTTTCGTAGAAACTTCAAAAAAGACCCATTCGATTGGAAATTCGAAGGGATAGTACCCTTTTTAATTGTAAAAAGTGATTGGATAGCAAGTAGCCCCCCCCCCCAACGCCCATCATTTCCCCAAGCATATCCAATCAAAATTTTGAGATAGCCATTTTGTTCAGCGTAGTTGATTTCCTGATAGCAAATACATTTTTGAGGAGGATACTCCCCAACAACCCTCAAGGCAAGGGTTTTAAGTTATGCCCTGGGGTTTTATAAGATTTTTATAGAAGGAGTTGTCGTAGAAACTTCAAAAAAGGCTCATTCGATTGGAAATCTGCCCTTCTTAATAGTCGAAAGTGATTGGAGGGCAGCTACCCCCCCCCCACCCACTCATCATTCCCCCAGGCACATCCAATCAAAATTTTTAGCTAGCCATTTTGTTCAGCGCAGTTGATTTCTAGATAGCAAATAAGTTTTTGAGGAGTACACTCCCCCACAACCCTCAGGGCAAGGGTTTTAAGTTATGCCCTGGGGGCATATAAGATTTTTATAGACGGTGTTGTCGTAGAAACTTCAAAAAAGGCTCATACGATTGGAAATTTAAAGGGCTAGTGCTCTTTTAATAGTCGAAAGTGATTGGAGAGCAACTAGCCTCCCCCCCCCCGCCACGCCCATCATTCATCCAAACACATCCAATCAAAATTTTGAGTTAGCCATTTTGTTCAGCATAGTTGATTTCCTGATAGAAAATATGTTTTTGATGAGGACACTCCCTCACAACCCTCGAGGCAAGGGTTTTAAGTTATACCCTGGGAGCTTATAAGGTTTTTATAGAAGGTAATGTCATAGAAACTTCAAAAAAGACTCATTTGATTGGAAGTTCAAAGGGCTAGTGCCCTTTTTAATAGTCGAAAGTGATTTGAGGGCAACTAACCCCCCGCTCTCGCCCACCTTTTGCCCAAACACATCCAATAAAAATTTTGAGATGGCCATTTTATAAAACGTAGTTTTAAGTTCTGGAAATTAGGTCCTTGAGGATGACAACTCTCCCACAGTCCTCAGGCCAAGGCTTGTAAGTTATACCTTGGGGGGCCTATAAGGTTTTATAAAGACAATGTTGTCGTAGAAACTTTACAAAGGGCTCATTCGATTGGAAATTTAAATGGCTAGTTCCCTTCTTAATAGTCGAAAGCGATTCTAAGGCAAATGACACCCCTTCCACGCCCACTATTTCCTCAAACACATCCAATCAAAATTTTGAAGTAGCCATTTTGTTCAACGTAGTTGAAATTTCTGGAAATTATATGTTTGAGCAGGACATTCCCCCCACTGTCTTCAGGGCCAGGAATTATAAGTTATGCCCTGGGTGCATATATGGTTCTTATAGAATGAATGCTCGTATAAACTTCAGAAAGGGCTCATTGATTGGAAATTGGAAGTTCTAGTTCACTTTTTAAGCGTCAAAAGATATTGGGGGGTAACCAGCCCCCCCCCCCCCAAATGCATCCAATAAAAATTTTAAGATAGCCATTTTGTTAAAAATAGTTCAAAGATCATATAACGAAAATTCCGGGCACAACCCCCCCGGGCCCAGGGGCAAGGGTTGTAAGTTACGCCCTGGGGCCATATATGGTTCTTATTGAAGGGATGCTCGTAAAAATTCAGAGATGGCTCATTTGATTGGAAATTAAAAGTTCTAGTTAAGTGTTTTAGAGTCAAAAGACATTGGAGGTCAACTATCCCCCCCCCCACGCTCCCTTTTCCCCAAATGCATCCAATAAAAATTTTGTGATAGCCTTTAACTTAAAAATTTGTCCAAAGTCAGCTAACAAAAACTCAGGTGTCGTCACAACCCCCCAGGGCCCGGGGGCAGGTGTTTTAAGTTATGCCCTGTGGCATATATTGTTCGTATGAAAGGGATGCTCGTATAAACTTCAGAGAGGGCTCATTTGATTGGATATTGAAAATTCGAGCTCACTTTTTAATAGTCAAAAGAGATCCGAGAGAAGCTAGCCCCCCCCCCCCCCGCCTTCTTTTTCAAAACCCATCTGAGGAAAATTTTGAGATAGAAATCTTGTTAAAAAAAATTGTTCAAAGGTCGGATAAGAAAAACTCCGGTGTCAATACAACCCCCAGGGCACAGGGGACGGCGTTCTAAGTTATGCCCTAAGGGCATGTATGGTTCTTATGGAAGGGATGCTCGTATAATCTTCATAGAGGGCTCATTGGATTGGAACTTGCAAGTTTTAGTTCACTTTTTAAGAATCAAGAGAGTTAAACTAGCCCCCCCCCACGCTCTTTTTTCCCCAAACCCGTCCGCTACAAAATTTGAGATAGCCAGTGTTTTGGAAATTGTTCAAAAATTAGATAACAAAAACGTCCCCCAGAGCCCAGGGGATAGGTGTTGTCCTGGGGGCGTATATGGTTCTTATGAAAGGGACGATCGTATAAACTTCAGAGAGGGCTCATTTGATTGGATATTGAAAGTTCTAGTTCACTTTTTAAGAGTCAAGAGATATCCGAGGGCAACTAGCCCCCCACACAGCCTTTTTTCCCCAAGCCAATCCGATGAAATCTTTATAATAGCTATATCGTTAGAAAGATCTCAAAGGTGAGATAAGAAAAATTCCTGTGTTGACACAATCCGTCAGGACTCGGAGCTAGGCGTTATGAGTAATACTCTAGGGGCATATATAGTTCTTATGGAAGGGATGCCCGTACAAACTTCGGAGAGGGCTCATTTGATTTGAAATTGAAAGTTCTTGTTCACTTTTTCAGAGTCAAAAGAGATTTGAGGGCAACCAGCCCCCCCCCCCTTCCTCCACGCCCTAATTTCATTAGATAAAAATTTTGAGATAGACATTTTTTTTTAAAGTAGTTCAAAGTTCTGATAACAAAAACTCCGGTGTCGACACAACCCCCCAGGACCCAGGGGTAGGAGTTGTAAGTTATGCCCTGGGAGCATATATGGTTATTATGGAAGGGATGCTCGTATAAAATTCCTAGAGGGCTCATTTGATTGGAAATTGATAATTGTAATTCACTTTTTAAGAGTCAAAAAAGATTGGAGGGCAGCTAGCCTCCCCCACACAACATTTATTTTTTTTCCCAGAGGCACTTCATATAGAAGGGGTCGTCGTATAAACTTCAAAGGGGACTCATTCCATTGGAAATCGAGAGTTCTAGTGCCCTTTTTAAGAGTCAAAAGTGATCAGAGGGCAACTTCCCCCTCCCTTTCCCCTTTTCCCCAAATACATCTGATAAAAAATTTGAGTTAGCCATTTTGTTTAAAACAGTTCAAAGATCACATAAAAAAAACTCCTTTACGCACGGCCATTTCGTTAAAAATAGTTCAAAGATCAGATAAGAAAAAAATCCTCTGTCGACACCCCCCCAGGGACGGGGTAGGCGTTGTAAGTATTACGCTGGGGGCATATGTGGTTCTTATGGAAGGTATGCCCGTATAAACTTCAGAGAAGGTTCATTAAAATGGAAGTTAAAAGTTCTAGTTCATTTTCTCAAAGAAAAAGAAGATTAAAGGAAAACTAGCCTCTCCCGCCCTTAGCTCCTTTGTGTTTATCGGATAGATAAGACCATCCGATATAAATCTGAGGTGACTAGTTTGTTGAAAATAATTTAACACTCAGACATTTAAACTCCAGGGTCGACACAACCCCCCAGGGCCCAGGGATAGGCGTTGTAAGTTATACTCTGGGGACATATATGGTTCTTATATAAGTGATTCTCTTATAAACTTCAGAGAGAGCTCATTTGATTGAAAATAGAAAGTTCTAGTTCACTTTTAAAGATTCAAAAGAGACCGAAGCTTAATCTAGTCCCCCCACACCCTTTTTCCCCAGACCCATCCAATAAAAATTTTGAGACAGCAATTTTGTAAAAAACAGTTCAAACATCAGATAATAAAAACTCCGAGGTTGACACAAACCCATTTTTTCACTTTGATATAGTTACTTTGATATCAGTTTTGTAACGTTGATGAATATTTGACTTTTTTTTTAAGTTTGATTTTGAAATAAGGAATTTTTAAAAACTTGAAATTTTTTGCAATAAAAAACGAACAAAAATTAATAAAAAAAACTTTCCGAATAACAAGTTTTTCAAAGAAAACTAAAGGCCATTTTAAACTTCAGCTCAGCTGATACAAATACCTTTATAATTCAAATTCAAAACGATCAGAAATTACTATTAAAGAATAAATGAAACCCAAAACGAACAGAAATTAAATAAACAATCATAGCAAAAACATACAACAAGTAATAATATAAATGAATAAATAGATCTTAAAGCGAGTAATGCTTATATTGAATATGAATATCAAGCTTAAAACGAAAAAAAAGCATTTTCCTATTGAAGCATAAATGAAACTTAAAACGAACAGAAATTAAATAAACAACCAATGCAAACAAACATACAATAGATATTAATGTAAATGAATAAATAAATCTTAAAACGAGTGAAACTTAAATTGAATATGCAAATCAAGCTTGAAACGAACAAAAATCACCACAAACAAGAGTTTGGGTATGACCTCCTTCTCTCAGTGTAAAAAACCTACTGCGTCGTTGGCGCTTTACTGAAACCTATATGCGTCTTGAACAGTCTTTGAAAGTATAAACAGCATCAAATTGAATATTTGATGTATAATTATATTAATTGTTGAAAGATCCATCAGTTTAAAAATTTATTTAACTGTAATTGTATTTTTATTTTCAATACTGCAAGAACTCAAAAAGAAAATATTTGTAATATCGTTTTCAGTTCAGCCCATGCCGCAGTAGGCTTTAGGTTTTTATTTACAGCTACGAAAGGAGGCAGTATCCAAACACTTGTTTGTAGGGAGACTAGATTAATTTTTAGCAATTTTAAAAAGAGCTAATAAATTAAACTGAATATTTGATGTCTAATGGTATTAATTGCTGAAAGCTCATCAGTACAAAAAGTTACTATAATTTTAATGTTTATTTTCAATATTAAGTACAACAGAAAATATTTGTCATAAAATTGGTTTTCAGTAAAGCGCCAATGACGCAGTAGGTTTAAGACTTTTACAGTGAGAGAAGGAGGTCATACCCAAACTCTTGTTTGTGGTGATTTTTGTTCGTTTCAAGCTTGAATTGCATATTCAATTTAAATTTCAATCGTTTTAAGATTTATTTATTAATTTACATTAATATCTATAGTATGTTTGTTGGCATTGATTGTTCATTTAATTTCTGTTCGTTTTAAGTTTCATTTATGATTCAATAGGAAAATATTTTTTTAGTTTTAAGCTTGATATTCATATTCAATCTAAGCATTACTCACTTTAAGATCTATTTATTCATTTATATTATTACTTGTTGTATGTTTTTGCTATGATTGTTTATTTAATTTCTGTTCGTTTTGGGTTTCATTTATTCTTTAATAGTAACTTATGGTTGTTTTGAGTTTGAATTTTAAAAGGTATTTGTATCTGCTGAGTTTCATTTATGATTCAATAGGAAAATATTTTTTTGGTTTTAAGCTTGATATTCATATTCAATCTAAGCATTACTCACTTTAAGATCTATTTATTCATTTATATTATTACTTGTTGTATGTTTTTGCTATGATTGTTTATTTAATTTATGTTCGTTTTGGGTTTCATTTATACTTTAATAGTAACTTCTGGTCGTTTTGAGTTTGAATTTTAAAAGGTATTTGTATCTGCTGAGCTTAAGTTTACAATGGCCTTTACTTTTCTTTGAAAAACTTATTATTCGGAAAGTTTTTTTTAATTAATCTTTAGAAACAATGATAAATCATTATGCTCTAAAACATGAAACTAATATTAAGCTACCTATGGTTCAATAAAATAATAATATATTGAAAATAAATGATTAATTTTATTTAGTGTAGTTTATTTTAATCAAAACCAAACCTCAACAGTATTTTTCCAAGTATTTCCTACCTCAATCAGAACGATTAAGCGGTTCATTTTTAAGACGACGACCAGCTTGAAAAGCCACAGGTGGCTGTCAGAGTTAGCTAAAACGCAGCTATTAATAAAAATCACTTTCGTCTTTAACTTTCTTCCTTTTCATCAATAATTCAAAATTTTGGTAACTTCCTTAATTTCGTAAGTTTTAAGTATGTTTCAGTATATCTACTAGATTGCAACTAATGGTTAAGCTCTGTAATTGAAACTTATCGCTTTGTCGACACAGGTGAATAAAATTTTGAGCACTGTATCTGGTTTTCAGCCCAAATATAGACTTGAAGAGGTAGACCCCTTGTTAAATTTCTAAATGGTACTATAATTTAGCTAGGATGAGAGGGAAAAGATCATTTGATGCCTAGGTAAAATTCTACTTTAGCTACTTTTGGCTACCTGGGATAGGGGTTAGGTTAGGGAAACAAAACTTTCAGGGATGGGTCTACAGGCTGAAGTATGTCATGGGAAGGTATTTTGAAGGGTCAATATATACAAAATCATATTATTGAGTTAGGACTAAAGTGAATACACCATTCGATGCCTTTTTTTATGCTTATTATTAATATAATAACCATTTCTAACGGAAATAAATTACAGCCCCCCCCCCCTATATATATATGCCAATTCCGGGTTAGGTTTGGTATAGCCTATATAGGGGGGGGGGGCTGAAATTAATTTTCGATATAAAAGCTTATTATATTCGTAATCAGCATAAAAAAGGCCTTGAATGGTGTATTCACTTTAGTCCTAAATCAATAATATGGTTTCGTATATATTGACCTTTTGAAGTACCTACCTCCACTCCTTCTCTCTCTAGAGTGTCCTGACTTTTGATGACTTTTAAAAATATTAGTGTTATAAAAGTGAAACATTGCAAAAAAGATCTTCTGCTTAAATGAAGTAGCCTACAACAAAATTGTTTTCAGCTTCACAACTTTGCTCAATCCCAATTTAGGCCTATAAAGTTTTAAAGATATGCAAATACTGTTCCTAAATTTTGAAAAAAAACATTAATATGTCTTAAAATTCTACTCAAATGATATGAATTGGATTTTCAGAACTAAAGCCAGAGAAAAAGAAACTAATAGGCTAACTGAAAATTAAGGTAAAATGTTGTTTTGTCAAAATTTTGGTAATTTTTTTGAAAATCATATTATTGACTTACAAATAAAGTAAACATACAACTTGATGCCTTTTTTTATGCTCTTTCCAAATATAATAATCATTTTTGTCTGAAAGGAATTTTACCCCCACACCTATAGGCCTATATACCAATTCAGGGTATATATTTGCCCATTAGGGGGGTGGAGTAAAGTTTAAACTTACCTCCCATTTACATCAGAAATAAAATTTACCCTCACCCCCGGTCAATATCTACCAAATCATATTATTGAGTTAGGACTAAAGTGAATACACCATTCGATGGTTTTTTTTATGCTGATTATGAATATATTAAGCATTTCTATTGGAAATTAATTTCAGCCCCCCCCCCCCAATATATGCCAATTCAGGGTTAGGTTAGGTTAGGTATACCCTATATAAGGGGGGGGGGCTGAAAGTCATATTCCTAACTCAATAATATGATTTGGTAGATATTGACCCACCCCCCTAATGTGCAAATATATACCCTGAATTTGTATATAAAGGGGTGGGGATAAAATTCATTTCTGACAAAAATGATTATTATATTTGGAAAGAGCATAAAAAAAGGCATGGAGTGGTATGTTTACTTTATTTGTAAGTCAATAATATGATTTGTGAAAAATTTCAATAGGTATAGACCTGTCATGTACGCAATTTTCAGGACCTTCTAGAGAGAGAAGGAATGGAGGTAGGTACTTTAAAATATCTTCCTGGGACATACTTTAGCCTGTAGACCCATCCCTAAAAGTATCATTTTACTAACCTAACCCCTTTCCCAGATAGCCAAAAGTAGCTAAAGTAGAATTTTACCAATGCCTATTTTATGCTCTTTCATAATACAATATTTGCTTCTGTTGCACATTGCATCTTGAGCCCTTCAAGGGGCCCCAAAGGTATTTTATCTGAATTATGAAAGCAAATAAAAAACATTGAATGATGTTTTCACTTTCATCCTAGCTAAATTATATGGCCCACTGCAAATTTACCATGAAATTTGTCATAGAATTTGGTTTGGCTCAAATGGGCTAAATTCTAAGGTGTTTTGTATCAGTTTCCTAATTCAAGTGGCTAAATTCCCTCATCCCCTCTTTACAGACAAAATGAAACAATTGACCGTTGCCTATTTGAATGTAATATGCTGACGTCTGCATAGTATACCCTGCAATGTAAACTTATAAGTGCTTCAAACACCACAAAATCTCACTATCAGCCAAGAGTCTAGCACAGTGGTCACCAACTGTTAGATGTTCATGGACCACTAAATGTATCATTTTTTATATGGTAGACCATTAATAACGATTTAGAAAAAAAAGTTGGTGTAAATACATCCATACATGATAATCAGGGAAGTTTTAATATACTTAATAGGAAATACACACAATTGCATGTATATATATATATATATATATATATATATATATATATATATATATATATATATATATATATATAAATTTTTATTGACTTCTCACTCATTAATGAGTATTCATTTTTGAGGGAGACCAAAAAATTAGCTTTTGATAAAGAGGATTTGAATTTTAATTTGAGTGTCATCAGAGGAAAGATCAATGGGGCTTTCTTTTTCCTTTATGCTTAATTCATCTTCCTTGATTTTAGATACAAATGGATCCATTGTCGACATATTTCCACGTCTGGGATCTTCTTCTCTTGGGTAATATAATTCAAAATATTCTGTCAGTGACAGCAAGTGCTGTTGAATAATCATTGATACCCCTTGATGGTTGAAATCCTTCTCCCATATATTCTTCAACATTTATATACAAAAGTACATCTCATCTGCCAACCACAATTGCCATAGTGATATTTTCTTTCAAAAAGCATCAATCTTTCCTTGTAATTAATTAAAAAAAACTTTACACAAAATAAGTTTTTCAAAGAAAAGTAAAGAACTCCATTAAACAAAAAATGAGCAAAAATAAAATCAAATAATCTACCAAGTGTGAAACTACCACAAATCAGCATTGATAAATAAATGAAACTAAAAAAAAACAGAAATTACAATAAATAACTGAGTCAAACTCAAAACAAGCAGAAATTAACATAAGTAGGGCTCAAAACCCCCATGCTTTCCCAAGGCCAGAACATAATTTGCACTTTACTGAAAAAAATATAAATGTTTTTACTTTTATAACTTTAATAAATCAAATAATATTAACAATTTGATTACTAAATATCAGTATATGTATATTAAACTGACAATGCACATTCATTTGTATTTTTTTCAGTAAAGCGCAAATTATGTATGTTAATGTTATGTTTTCTGGCCTTGGGAAGGCATAGAGGTTTTGAGCCCAACTTATGTTAATTTCTGCTTGTTTTGAGTTTGACTTGGTTATTTATTGTAATTTCTGTTTGTTTTGAGTTTCATTTATTTATTGATGCTGATTTGTGGTAGTTTCATGCTTGGAAGATTATTTTATTTTTGCACATTTTTTGTTTAATAAAGTTCTTTACTTTTCCTTGTAAAACTTATTTTGTGGAAAAAGTTTTTTTTAATTAATTACTGTTCATTTTATATTGACATAGTCTTTTCAGAGAAAAAGAAAATAACACTTTAAATCTTTTCATTTTTTTAAAAGATTTATAGTTTGGCCTGCTATTTGTAGGCTGGAGAAATTTTTTTAGCAATTTTTAACAACATACACCCTCTTAAAAATCTGGACACAAATAGAAGTGTTTAATTTAGTTTCATACCTCGTCTAGTTGACCTGAAATTGAAAACTTGATACTATTTGCAAAAAAATCTGTATACCTTCTTTGATAGCTTGGATACACTTACATTATTTTGATTTGGTTAAATATTAAGAGCAGAAGCAGCCCCAAAAGTTTGAACATAAAACCCTCAGTCATTCCTGGGATACTGCTGAGATGCCTTATTGGGAATTAGCATTAACACAGTGTATTTTGATTTAATTTTATGGCAACATTTAGTTTTTAAACATAAAGTCAAATGGGAGGGTGGGCATGGGAGGGGGATTAGTTTTCCTTCAATCACTTTTGACTATTAAAAAGGGCAATAGCCCTTTCTATTTTCAATCGAATGAGCCCTTTGTGAAGTACCTACAACAACTCCTTTGATACAAAGTGCCCTGGTCTAAACAACAACAACAACAAAATAATACATTATACCCAAATTGATCTTTATTATAAAAATGTCAAGGCTTCCAATCACTTTCGACTATTAAAAAGGGCACTAGGACTTTTGATTTCCAATCAACTGAGCCCTTTTTGAGTTTCTACGACAACACTTTCTATAAACACCTTATATTCCCCAAGGGCATAAATTACAACCCTTACCCTAAGGGCTGTGAGAGTGGTTGTCATCCTCTAAGACCTAATTTCCAGAACTTTGAACTACGTTAAACAAAATGGCTATCTTAAAATTTATATTGGATGTGTCTGGGAAAATGGTCGGCGTGAAAGGGGTGTTAGTCTTCTCCAATCACTTTCAACTATTAAAAAAGGCACTAGCGCTTTCAAATTCCATTCAAATGAGCCCTTTTGAAGTTTCTACAACAACGCTTTCAATAAAAACCTTTATATGCCCCCAGGGGATAACTTACAACCCTTGCCCTGAGGGCTGGGGGGAGGGGGGGGGGTTGTCATCCTCACAGACCTAATTTCCAGAACTTTCTACTACATTGAACAAAATGGCTATCTGGAAATTTTGATTGGATGTGTTTGGGGGAATGGTGGGCATGAGAGAGGGGTTAGTTACTGTCCAATCACTTTCAACTATTAAAAAGGGCACTAGCCCTCTTAGTTTTCAATTGAATGAGCCCCTTTTGAAGTTTTTATGAGTCTCTATCATTAAAAACCTTATATGCCCCCAGGGCATAACTTACAACCTTTGCCCTGGAGATTCTGGGGGGTTTGTCATCCTTAAATACATAATTTCCAGAACTTTCAACTATGTTGAACAAAATGGCTATCTCTAATACTTGATTGAATGTGTTTGGAAAAATGGAGGGCGTAAGAGGGGGAGGGGTTAATTACTCTCCACTCACTTTCAACTATTAAAAAAGGGCAATTTCAATTTCCAGTCAAATGAGCCCCTTTTGAAATTTCTACAACAACTTTCTATTCCCCCAACTGGGGGCAACATTATATGCCCCCAGGTTAGGGTGGTACTTATATTTTCACTTCAGAATTATAAACCTCCCACCCTGCCATTTTTGTCTGCATCAAAAGTTAACAACATGGGCAAAAAAATTTCCAAATTGGTCAATGTTTAGGGTATGCTCAATTCAAGTGAAGTTTAGCATACGATCGCTATACTTCTGCTTGAACAAAGTTTAACGTAATTTCAGATGCACTTAGAAAATTCATTCAGCAAACAAAATTTAATGAGGACATATTAGATATAATCAATACTAAACTCATCCAATCATTAGTTTGTTAAAACAATCATAATGACTGGTTAAAATATGTCACTGGCATAGCAAATATCAAACATATCTTTCGGTAATTGATAAAAAATTACACACTACAAAGTCATGCTGGGCCTGGGCTGTCAGAGGTTGTGGCTAGCCCTTGAAGGATTGTTGACTTGTTAGAATCAGGAAAACGTTTGCAATGCTCTTTAACAACTTGCAGAGCAAATTGCATCTGGTCTTCATTTTTTGTTAGCAGCAAATTGTAGTCCTGCATAAGGGCAACTCCATGTTCGGCTGTGTCATTCACTACTCTTAGTTCTCTGACGATGGCTTCAGCCTTCACATAGGATTCATTATCCACCCAGGTCTCAGGATCTGTAGACAAGAAACTATCTGGAATGGAAAGAATATGGAAGAAGTTCCTTGTATTGTGTGTAACAAAGTCCTGTAGATTCTTGTTGGTGACTGTAGTTTTGTCCACAGTGATGCGCTTTGGTGGGCCCTCCGTTCCTTCATGGCAGAGTGCTTCAACCATTGCTCTTTTTTCAGTTGCATCAACACCCCTGTCAAAAAATGCCAATCCTATCAGTTCTTCGCTAAGATACCACAGCTGCCCACACAGTTTCTTCAGTGCACCAGTTGCTGCTGGCAATCCACAAGTGAGGAGACTCTTCAGAAGCATTAAATCATATGCTGGTGCTGCTGTTGGCAAAGGATAAAGGAACCACAATTTAACATAACTTCCTACACCAAAAGCACAGAAGTTGCCCAGACCAGTGATTTCACAGTCTGTCAGCTTGAAGCCAGAATCTCTCAACATGTTTATTTTCAATGCATAAATCAGTTGTGCCATGAAACAATCCCAATGAAGGTCTTCTGATTTCCTGAGCATTACACGACGAGCCAGAAGGCCACCAATGAACAGCAGGGAAAGCTTGAGGAGCTCACAGTAGTCTTCACGTTGGTGACAAATACCCAGCTGATCAGTCAGAAAGCTCTTCATATCATCGAGGACATCAACCAGAGCTGCAGCAATGACTGGAACCTCAACACCAGGCTTGTAATCAGCATATACAATGTTTGGCCAAAAGACTTTGAACCATTTGAATATCTGCATGTCTGTGTTACTTGAAGGTCCTTTTGTGATGCTGAATGCCTGTTCCAGCATTAATTCATGGATGTGGTTATCTCCATGCAAGATGCAGAACACTTCTACCAAGATGCTGTTCAAACAGAGTATAAGCACCATTCATTTGGCCTGTGTTGCTTGATGTTATGTCAAAGCTGAGAGCCTTGATGCTGTCTACAATGCCCCAGTCAGACACTGTGTCCATCATTGCACCTGCCATGGCTTTACCAGTACCTGAAGCCAGCTTTTGGATACAAAGCAGTTGTTCTCTTCCAGATCCAAAAACAATTATCGGCAGTCGGTCAACTTTTTCATCTCAAGTGAGGTCTTCCATAAGCTTTCCATCCCAGTGAAGAACCATTGGCTTCTGGGGATTGAAATCAGACTTCAACTGAGATGAAAGTATGACACCATACTTTTGACGGTAACGTCTTGTAGATGATCTGTCTATACTAAAATCCGGAATGTTTTGACCTGTTGCTTGAATTACTTGAGGAATGATCAGAACTGCTTGCCTGTCGCATGTCTTTGTGTGGTGTAGGGATGATAGGAGTGCAGGAGTTAAAATGTTATTTCTTTCACGTTTTCGTTTTGGTGTACATGGTTGTTCAGTGGCTTCACTGCCAATTCTTTGTAATACTTCCATGTCTGCATCATCATTACTAGGAGACGAATCAGAATACTCCAACAACACAGTTTGATCCAGATTTGCTATGTCAAGTTGCTGTTTCGTCTTCAAGTGAAACTGGCTTTTTTGTTTATTTTCCTGTACTTTCTCCTTTTTTGTAAGTGACATGTCAACCCCTGCCATAACCCCTCGCCTTCCTTTTTCCCGCTGAGCCAACAAGAATTGCTTGTCTTCCTCTGTAGCGCTTCCTGGTGAGCTACATCAAAGAGATCATTGAAAGCTTCCTTGAATTCTTCCTCATTGGCTATCTGAGTTGCTGTCCTTCTTGCTTTGTTTTTCTTCAACCCTTCCCATCTCTGCACTAAAACTTCAAGTTGGGCAACTGCATGATCACTCCAGCGCATGGGTATTCTGGCTTTCTCCCAGAACATTTGAACGTCCTTAATTACTGATACTGCTGCCTCATGTTTTGTCTTGGCTACTTTCAGCTTTGTGGCATGGAGCCTGAGAACATCACCAATCGATGGCAGTTTTGAACCATACGGATCTTCCAAAGGTGAACCAAGCAGGTACACTTCCTGTTTACTGCGTGAAGATGTAGAAATTGCCATGACGAACTGTAAAACAAAACTTTTTATGTGTACTTTAACAATTGTCCAATCTGTTAGAAAATTACATAGCAGACAACATTGAATCAAAAATAGTATTGTTCTAATAGCAAATTAATAACAAGTCAATTTCAAATATGAATTTATTATATCTGACAAATGACAAAATTTCAGTTATAACAACAAACATTAAATGTAAATTGATATATTCAGTAATTCACCTGATATTGCCTTATCAGCTTGGTATCCTATGTATTTATAATCAATCTTTATCTTAGAAAATAAAAACTAAAATACTAAAGATGTCTGCTGCAAGAATATTTAATCAAATTTAATAATAAATCATTGATTGATTCAGTAAGTAAATGTTGAAGTTAATTTTAAATAGTGACATAGACTTCTGTAGTTTTACACAAATATATCTGCTCGATTTGCAAGAAAATGCACAGACACCTAATTGATTATTAATATATTCCCCTGAATCCCTTCAGTTATGTCTTTATATAACACATAACACCTGTTTTGTGTTAGAATTCACAATAAATACACAATTAACTAATAAATATATGTCCTGAACCAATGATTTTCTTTATATACGCCCGATTTCTATAACATTTGAGTATAATCAAAATTCGGGTGCCTTGAGCATACCCCAAACATGAAGTTATCCTAAAAATAAATGACACTTTTTTTTCTATCATAGAAGAATAGTTTAGGATGGTGGGAGGCAGGAAAAACAAAAAATATTTTTTTGATATATACATAAGGACCACCCTACCCCAGGGCATAACTTACAACCCTTGCAGTGAAAGCTCTGAAGGGGTTATAATCCTAAAAGACCTAATTTCCAGAACTTTCAAATACGTTGAACAAAATGTTGATTGGATGTGCTTGGGGAAATGGTGGGCGTGAGAGGGGGGTTAGTTGCCCTTCAATCACTTTCGACTATTAAAAGGGCAATAGCCCTTTCAATTGAATGAGCCCTTTTGGATGTTTTTACAACATCAATTTCAATAAAAACCTTACATGCTCTCAGGGCATAACTTAAAACCCTTCCCCTGAGGGTTGTGGGGGGGATGGGTTGTCATCCTTAAAGACTTAATTTCCAAAACTTGCAACTGCATTGAATAAAATGGCTTGCCCTTGCCCTGAGGGTTGTGGGGGAGTGTCCTCCTCAAAAAGATATTTTCCATCTGGAAATCAACTATGCTGAGCAAAATGGCTATCTCAAAATTTTGATTGGATGTGTTAGGGGGAATGATGAGCGTGGGGGGGGGGGCTAGTTGCCCTCCAATCACTTTTGACTATTAAAAAGGGCCCTAGCCCTTTGAAATTCCAAATCTAATGAGCGTTTTTTAAAGTTTCTACAACAACACCTTCTATAAATACCTTATATGCCCCCAGGGCATAACTTAAAACCCTTGCCCCAAGGGTTGTGGGGGAGTGTCCTCCTCAAAAACATATTTTCTATCTGGAAATCCACTACGTTGAACAAAATGGCTATCTCAAAATTTTGATTGGATGTGTTGGGGGGACTGATGGGCATGGGGGGGCTAGTTGCTCTCCAATCACTTTCGACTATTAAAAAGGGCAGCCACTCCAATTTCCAATCAAATGAGCCCTTTTCGAACTTTCTATGACAACTCCTTTGTTATGAAGTGCCCGGGTATGGAGAAAAAGAAAAAAAAACACATTGTGCTGTAAACACATCTGTAACTTGTCCTTGTAAAGATATGTTTAGTTCATTTAACAGAAAAAAATATCTGCCAGGTATGCCAGCTTGGCTACCCACTCACCTTTGGACAAGTATCCTTGAAATATCTGATTATTTTGCTGCTAAAAAATAATCCAGTTTCTTCATGCAAGGCAAACAGTTGGCTCAGTATTTTGCCCCTTGATAGCCATCTTGCCTCAGCATGAAGAAGAAGGTGAGTATACTGGGAACCCATTTCTTTGCAGAGCATTTCAAACATCCAAGAATTCATATATTAATGTATAATTTCATTCACAATTTTTATAACACTGGATAATGCTTTGTTTATCTGGGGTCATTTTTTTTTTTTCTTTTTTTTTTACCACAAGCTGCACACAAAGAATAAAAAAATGGGTAGAAAGAATATATGGTTGACAAATATTTTTTTCCTTGCAACAACTCCTGAGCAATGTCAAATCATGTTTGCAGCACTGCCTGTACAAATGCTAGTCCATTTTTCCACTCAATTTTATGCTTAGGAAATAACTATAAAGTGCTTTCAAAATATCCAAGCTAGTTGTTCTGTCCAGCAAGCTCAGCCTGCAAAGAAGTTCTTCTTGTAATTCTCCCTGAAACTCAATCCTTATAAAACAAAGGAGAAGTGCTTTGTTACTGACGTTTGTATATTTATCAAGTTGAATTGAATTTAAGTAATTTGTACCTAAATTGTCAAAGAGGTTTTTAGCTATCAACCTTTTTTTACTGAAGTTCTATATTCAACATTGCTTGGCAATCAGCAGGGCTGCAAATATGTTTTAAAATACTAAGTTAGGCAAAAAAGTAAAAAATAAATAAATTAAAATCCCTTGTGTATATAAAGCTCAGTAGTTTCATTAAAGTCCATTAATTAAATAATTGCCAAATTGATAGTTGTGTACTTTCACATGTTTCAACTTTGAGAAAACTTGCTCATATAAGAATTAGTTTACTTTCAAGGAGCTTATGCCGGGCTGCAGGAAATTCTGGAATGTGTAGTTCCCACCTACACTAATACTAAAGATTGGATTGGAAATTGAAACAGAATGAAACTTGTTCACAGAAATAACCAGCCAAAGAGAAATGCATCCTGTCATAGATGTATGCTGATTCAAGAATGTACAGCAGTAGAAATTGTTAAATGCAGCCTGACATGGATGTATGTTGATTCAATAATGTACAGCAGCAGAAATTGTTAAATGTATCAGCAAAACCCCCATGCCAATTTTTTTTTAGCTTTTTCAGTTGCAATATAGCTGTATAATAATAAACATAACTTTTAAATTTTTAACCTTTGATGAGCTTCCTTAATTTTTTCTTTTTTTATGTTCATGAAATATAAAAAAGGGGTATTATATAATAATGATCCTTTTTCCTTGTGGACCACCTCAACATTTTTATAGACCACCAGCAGTCCATGGACCACAGGTTGGTGACTGCCTGTCTAGCAGGCCATACCTGCACACTGCACAGAACTCAATGGTATATCCTCTGATATTTAAACTCCTAGAATCAAAAGATTTAATACAAGATATCTAAGCAGAATCAAAATAAATAAGGAGCAACCGTTGGAGTAGCTCATTTCAACTCACAGATTGAGTAAAAAGAGAAAGGTCTGGATAGTCTTGACTGAAATGCCCACGTTTGCTGATACAGAAGGAGAAATTCTGAAGTACTTATTGTATACCATTCCTAATTGCACTTTGCTTCACCTGTGTGAATCCAGGGCTATTTTTAATTTTATTATTCACTAAATTAAAGACAGTTTCTTTCATGAAGAACATAGCTAGTACCATAACCAAAGTATGAAATTTCACTGAATAGAAATGTTTATTTTATTTATAACAAAAATGGAGTAAGCCATAGGCTTGTCTCATTACAAATTAACAGTAAACAAAACAATAAGCAACAATACACAAAATACAATTTACAAGAACTGAACCTTTTGTGGTTCAGTTTCTCAGTTCTATTGCTTGGTACCACAATTAACTAATAAACTCCTTAGGCTGAACACATTACAAAAAAATAAGTAGCCTAAATACACCAAAATGCACCAAGATACATTCATTAAACTCTTATTAGGGGCATTGAGTAAAACAAAGCAAACAAACCCCATAATTTTATGGTTTGATATACTGCCCTTAATAAAAAGAGGTTCCAACTTTGAAACAACATGATCAGGTAACATATTCCATGATCTACTGGAATATGATCAAATACACCAGAATGCACCAAGAGACATTCATTAAACTCTTTTTAGGGGCACCTAGTAAAACAAAATATACAAATGCCATAAATATTATGGTTTGATATGCTGCCCTTCATAAAAAGAGGTTCCAACCAAATCTGTTTTAAAAGCTGTGACATTATTTCTTGAAACAACATGATCAGGAACATATTCCATGATCTTATGGACTGATTTACAAAAGAACCCTGTCCAACCTTTCTTAAAACCCTTTTCTGATACAGTTTTAATGAGTTCTGTTGTGTGGGTGAATAATGGCTAAACTGATAGAAATCATTAAAAGGCAAATTATCAACACCTTTAATAATTAGAAACGCATTAACTAAGTCTAACCTATCTCTCCTGATTTGCAAAGATGATAGGCTCAAACATCTTAGTCTATGCTCATCAGGCAAGCATTTCAAATAAGGAAACAATTATTTTGCCCATTTTTGTACTTTTTCAATAAGCTGTGAATCAGATTCTTGTTGGATACCAAACATGTGCAGTATTCAACTATTGGTTGTGCCATTGTCTTGTACAGCCTAGTAAAGCTTTGCAGGTTAAACCTTCTTTCGATACAAAGCAAACTGTAATTGGTTTTACATGATATACAAGGGGCATTCAAAAAGTTTGTAGAACTGCCTACAAAACTTTATTTCATAAAAACAAAACCATCACTACTTTTCAATATAGTCTCCCCTAACTTCAATGCACTTAGACCACCGATGCTCAAGTGCTGCAATTCCAGCTTGGAAGAAGTCTTGTGACTGGGAATTGAACCACTTATCCATTGCAGATATCAGCTCCTCATTGTCACCAAAACGCTTTCCATGAAGGTCGGACTTCAAGGTGATCTTGCTCTCAGGGTCCCAGTGGTGTACCCAGGTCTTGTCTCCAGTCACAAGTTGCAAATAGAAGTCTTCTGGGTCTCTCCTGTAGAGCTAGAGAAGTTGTGAACTGAGCTGCATCCACTGCTGTCAGTCTTGCACTTGAAGATTTTGAGGCACCCATCTGGCAGACACTTTGGAGAGATGAAGATGGTTGTGAAGAATGTTGAAAATACTCCCTTCAGAAATGCCAATTTTGGTTGCAACTTCTTTGACCTTTAAACGACGATCAGCCATGACAAGGTCTTCCACGCACCAGATGACCTCCGGGGTCATCACTTCCAAAGGTCGACCGGACCTTGGGTTGTCTTTCAGGGATTGATGGCCCCACTTGAACTCTACAGCCCATTTGGCAACCGTGGAATACTTGGGAGCATCTTGCTGGTACACCTTGCCCAACCAATCTGTGATTTCTCTAGCCAAAGAACCTTCTTTGACAAGGAATTTGATCACTGCTCTGTACTCGATCAGTGACGAATCCATTTCTACAGTGATTCAATGACTTTGGAGTCTTCTTATACCTGAAAGGACAAAGCAAAATGAACAGTTTTCAGGCTGTGAATATCATTTACCTAGATAAGCATGCATACAGTGTTAGAACTTATTTTGTCATTTCTAAGTGTTCTGTTCTACAAACTTATTGAACGTCCCTTGTAGCTAATACTTGTATATCAAACGTCAATTGATTATCAAAAACAATACCAAGGTCCCTAATGGAATTAATTGAATATTTTACACCCATAGAATTTTTACTTCACCCATAGAATACTGGTATGCTACTGCATTTACTAGACAATTCACCACATGACATTTTCCCTGATTAATAGTCATTGAGTTTAAATTACATCAATTAACCAATGCATTTAAATCATCCTTAGAAGAGCCACGTCATCTGGGGAAGATACATCCTTGTAAAGCTTTACATCATCTGCATACATTTTGATTTTACCATGTTGAATTACCTGTGGCAAATCATTGATGAATATACAAAACAGTACTGTTCCTTAGCAGCTACCCTGAGGGATTCCACTCAAAACACTACACTGGTTCGATAAGGCTTCACCAACCCTACTATTATGTGACCTATGTGTTAGGTAATCTGTAATCCAAGCCAGAGTTCTCAAACCAATCCCATACTTTTGGCAATTTTTTTAACTGTAGAGGTATTGATACCTTGTCAAATGCCTCACAAAAATCAACATAAACACAATCAAACTTTTGACCTAAGTCAGCCATCATTTGAAAATCATTAATTACTTGCTTTAACTGAATATTACAAGACATGCAATTACAAAGTGGCACCATCTTTGTGGAATTTTATGGGATGCACTAAGCTACAAGCATTTACATTTGATCAGATATATTGTTAAACTTTTATTTACAGTTCATTTGTTTAAAATCATATTTCACTTAAACAAAACATAAGTATGATGGAAAAGATCTTGCATGGCTCCCATGAAAAATTACAATCACATCACAAAATTGGCAGTCAAAATATAGTTTTTATATTAAGCTGGTATCTTGTCCATAAAATGCCAAATAGAATTGTGGCTTTATGCATAACTTTCATATAGCTGCTAAAACGCTTCTAAATAACAGCTAGTTTTTACAGTAAATATACAGTCTGCATATAAAATTTTGACTGTTTTATAAAGATCAAACCAAATGAATGAACTGTTTCCTTTTGTTATAAAACATAGTCACTATGATTATTATCCAATAAAAAGCTTTAGATTATTTATAATGTCTAACAATTTTAAATCTAATTTAGAAATTGTTGACTAATGTTTTATATTTTATATCAATCTGTTCTAGTTTCAATCAGGTCTTAGGTGTTTTCTGTTTTGATTTCATTAGTTTTTGGTAGTTTATTTCATTTTGTTCTAGTTCCAAGGAGATTTTTGGAATGTTGCCCTATCTTCTGTTGTCCATAATCCAGAGTACTCTGATGTCTACTTTGAACAACACAAAATTAAATGGTGAATTTTCAGTGTTGTTGTTGTAAATTCAAAAACCCTAGTTCATGACCTTTGGGACGTCATATATTATTCAAATCAGCCCTTTTTTGTTTAAAGCAAAAACCATGTTTTTATTTTCCTTTAAGTTTTACATTAGCCTACTCTAAGGGTAACCTTGAAATATTGGCTATCTTTTGTATAGACTAGATATCTAATTGTGTATTTCGTTCTTCCTTTCTGATTTCTACCCTATATTTAATGCTAGCCCATGTTTAGCCTGTATCCACTACTCTACTACCTTATTTTAAATACATCAGATTGCATTTCCTAATAGAAAAGATGGTGTTGATAAGGTACTGTAGTATCTGCTTCTAGATAAATTAAAAACAAGTAGGCTGCATTTGCTGTTGGTTTAGCACTACAATGAGTAATCTTTGGTCAAGATTCCTCTTCTGAATTAGATATAACACCTTCTAAACTTAATCAATTCCTTTTAGAGAAGATTTATTGAATTTCGCTTTTTTTTATAGTTTTATTGCATCCCCCTCCCCTCATTGAAACTAGGACATAACCCTATATCTAAACATTAGTAGGTTTTGTTGGTTTGCATTTTATTCTGTACTTATTTCTGAAACTTGGGTTTTTATATTAATGTACCAGCTAAAAGATGAACATACCATTTGGTGTGCCTATCAACATTCTTCCCAAATTAAATAACAGCACATGACTCCTTATGTTTCTGCTAGCAGAACTAAGGTAAAAACATCAGTGGTTCAAAATTTGGCAAAGGTTACTTGTAGGACAGAGATCACAAAGCGTTCTTCTTCTTCTAATTCACAGACAGGCGGGCTATTCAGTTAATACTATTTAGCACTTTTCTTTTTGCTTCACTCTGTGGGCTACAGAGCTACTGGCTTGGTCGTCTCTTATTTATTGGATATTGTCAGATATCTTTCAGTATATCTTTTGACTCAAGGAGTTAAAATATAAAATGATACATATCAATTTATGCGCTCTGTGTGCATGTATAGTTGGCTACGCTCTTGACTGAGAATGAGATTTTGTAGTGGTTGAAGCATTTTAACAGTTTACAAAGCAAGGTATGTTGTGCAGATGTCAGCATATTACATTCAAATAGGCAATGGTCAATTGTTTCATAATTCATATTACAATGCCTGCAAAGAGGGGACAGGGGAATTGAACTACTTGAATTAGAAGACTTATATGAGAATGCAAGGAAATTTAGTCCATTTATTCCAGAACGAATTCTATGATAAATTTTAGAAAGATTCTTATTGGGAAGGGGGAAAAGATAGGATTAATCTTATTAAAATTAATATCTGATAGCCTCCATTGGTAAATATCTCTAATTGGGATTGGTCTCCCACTTGGCTGGTCAATATTTATAGCATTTTTTGCTATTTCATCAACCTGATGATTACCACTTATGCCAGAGTGGCTAGGACTGTACTGAAAATAAGTTTTTATGCCACTTGAAGCAAGATTATCAATAATACTGAGACAATGTTAAGTGTCAATCTCCAACTTATATTGAGGAGCTGAGACCAGCAACTCAAGGCTTGATATAGAGTCGGAATACATGATAATATTATTTGAATTTGCAATAAAAGGTTGATTTTCCTTAAGGTGTTCTAATGCCATGATTATGGCATTTAACTCAGCAGACATTATAGATAAATTATTAAATAAACTGTTGCCCATTGCAATGTTCAGGCGAGGAAGGAAAACACCACTTGCAACCTTCTCATTCATTTTTGACCCATCAACAAATATTTGGAAGTGATTTTTATAGGTAATAGTATTGAGTTCTGAAAAATTTTTCTGGACAAAAGCAATGGGGGTTAAATCTTTATTCCACTTTGAGAAATCAGTATTTATTATGGGACTTGACCAATTCCATGGGGGGGATTGGGGGAAAGTAGGTGCAATAGACTTTGCTGGTATGGGGAACTTCTTCTGAATATTGGCATACTCATCTGCAATGCATCTATACATAGCTGGATTTCTTAACCAATTATGTAGTGTGTGTGAGCTATTTGATTCAATTTTCGTAAGATATTTTATCAAAAGAAATCTACGTCTCTCCCTTATTGTTGTTAATCCACTCTAAATGAGCAGAAACTTGGTGCTTGTGGGTTTCCTAAGACCAAATATGAGACGTATTATATCATTTTGTGCTGTTTAATTTTTTTCATCAGGTTCTTTGCACATGCACCATAGACGATGAGCCCATTGTCAATCTGGGGTCTTATATCTGATTTATAAAACTGGAGTAAGGTTTTCTCCTTACATCTCCAGGGTACGGAAAGAAGTCTTTTTAGTATATTTGTTTTTCTATAGCATTTTTTTATTGCGTTTGAAATGTGGAGGTGGAAATTAAGTTTTTGGTCAAGCATGAGACCTAGGCAATTTATACGATTATCTTCTGGAATAGTTGTTTTATTTAGAGTTAGTTTTGCATTAGCATGGTTTCGCTTCCGGTGAAATTGGATTATTTTTTACTTAGTGGGTGCAATGGGTAAATCTGAATGTTGAGAGAATTTTTCAAACTGGAAAAGTGACTTTTGCAGATTTGACTGTGCTATCTGAAAGGTGTTGCCAGATGACCATAGCACCAGATCATCAGCATATTGTAGATTTGTGTGGTGTAGACTCATGTCCCAGAGATATAGGGCAAATAGGAGGCAACTGAGGACTGCTCCCTGAGGTATGCTTTTGGATATTGTCTTTTGGGGTTAAGAGGCTGAAGAAACACAAACAATGAAACTTAGCACTTCTATGAAGGATTTAATTAAAGATACTTGCTTAGGGGGTTCTCCAAGGTTTGCAAGTTTATTTAAGAGGATTTGGTGGTTCACATTGTTATATGCCCCTTTAAAATCTAGGAAAGCTGCAACTAGGACATTATTTTTGAGAAAGATTCATTGACTGTATTAGTTAGCAAAATGAAAGCATCTGTTTAGGATTGGTGTGTCCTGAATATAGTTTGACTATGAGGGGGCATATTATTTTTTGCAACAAACCAGAGGAGTCTGTGATAGATAATTTTCCGCATTATTTTTCCTATCATAGGAGTAATCATTGTGGGACTATAAAACACATGGTTATTTTTTGGTTTATTTTTCCTTAGGATTGGTAGGAGGGACGAACATTTCCATATATTGGGGAACATAGAAGATGCCCAATCGTGATTATAACAATTTAGCAGTTCTTGTTTGTATGAAGGTGTGAGATTCTTTATCCATGTAGGGTGTATATTGTCATAGCTGCCGCTAGTTTTGGTCCTAATATGATGTATTGCATTATTCAATTCCTGAATTAAGAATGGATTAGTTATGTACTCGGATCCTGGGCGTGGTAGGTAACTTGGGTTCATAGGAACTGGGGACAGTGTACTTTGATTATTTGATGTTAGCTTATAAACAAAAACAGTTGCAAAAAGGTTAGCTTTTTCATTATCATTGTCATAGCGGGTATTATTATGTATAAGTTCACACAGCAGTGGATTGGGGGAAGTCTTTTCCCCACAGATGTGGCTTATAGCTTTATGTATAATTGACTCATGTGTTTCTCTGGAGAGATTATTTGCAAAATTATTCCAGTATTTATATTTAACATCTCTTATAGTCCTTTTTAGGTTAGATTCTGCTTGTAATTTTTTTAAATATGTAGTAGTTGATGGTTTTTTTTATGAACTCTGTCCTATCAGCCTTTTTTATTCTCCATTTATTTAGGCACTCATTTGTCCACCATGCTTTAGAAATTTGTTCAGGGAATGTTTTCCTAGGTGTTGTCCTGGGGATAGCATGATTAGCTGTATTTATTAGTAAAGATGTCAAGGCTTCAGCATGTGTGTCAACTGTTGTGTTAGAAATGCATGAAATTTGGGTGAAACTTGTAGTTTCATCATTTAGCTTATTTTGGAACATAGACCAATTTGCTTTAGTGTTGATATATTTGGAGGTATGAGATATAGTTTCAGCAGGTTCATTTAGGGAGCAAACTATAGCAAAGTGGTCAGTACATAGACTATCAATTTTATTTATGTAAATTTTATTCAAAAAATTTAATGACACAATTTGTAGGTCAATTGTGGAGAATCTGCCACTTTTGGGGTTGAAATATGTATTCAGGTTTGGAGGGGTAGCAACAGCTAATTCATTATTATTTGAAGTCATATGCTCAATGAATTTACCAGCTTTATTTGCTGGTTTGTTCCCCCACAAAAGGCTATGGGCATTGAAATCTCCACAAATAATAATATTTTTTAACATATTAGAATTATTTATATAATTAAAGAAATCCTTGGCATCTGTAGTTTGGCCATTAGGGTTATAAAAGCTTATTATGTAGGTTTTTGAATTATTCAGCCAAACACTGATACCAATTGCGTCAACATCATTTGCAAAATCTGGAAAATTGATGCCACAAAATTTTATATTATTTTTCACTAATAAAGCTACCCCACCTCCTTTTCTCTCTGAAGATCTATCCTTTCTCAGGATAGTATATCCCACAGACTTAATTTGTTGATTTTGGGTTAAATGAGTTTCCTGGAGACAAGCAATATTAATGGAATTATTATTCATAAAAGATAGTAGTTCATCTAGCTTATATTCTGTGATTGATCTTACATTCCATTGGAGTATTGATATATGTTGTTTTGTTGATTTATTCTTTATATGGCTCTGTATTAATGTTCAGCTTTGTTAAAAGTAAAGCAAGATATTTTTTTGCTTGAATGAGCATATCATCTGGGTTGTAGATGTTTGCCAATTCTGCAATGATTTTTGTTTTCTGTAGTTGATGTATGTTCATGGCCTGAACTGCATTACAGTTCAGAATGAATAAGCATATATTTGGGGATTGTATTTTTGGTTGTGCATCCTGTTTGTCGGTTAAGGGGTTAATTCCTGGTAGTGTTTCTGGTTTGTTTCTTCTTGGGAGGGGGGGCCAGGCTGACCTCATCTCACTGGACAAGGAGGCTTGTTGGCTTGGTGAGTCCTTCTGATAGGGATTTGAGCTAGGGGGCTTAGAAGATGGTGTTTTATATGGGGTGGTTGATGCATTGGGGGCATTTGTCTTGGGGGTTTTGGTTGGTTTCATTACATGCTTTATTTGGTATTGTTGGGCAGCATTTGCTTCCATTGCTGCAAAGGGGTAGGTGATGGCCTTCTCTGTTGATATTTGGAGTGTTAGAGCTCTTTTCTTGTATGCAGGGCATAATGATTTATTTGAAGATTCATGTGGGCCTTTGCAATTGATGCATGTAGGCTGAGTGTTGTTGCAAGTTGTCAACTCTTTAGGATGGAAAGCTTTACAATTACTACACTGTCAGAGAATTTAATTGCATTTGTTTGTTGTGTGTCCCAGTTTGAGACACTTCTGGCACTGGATAGGCTTTGGTTTGTACTCCTTGTGTGGTTTGATTTGCCCAAATAGAAATAATTTTTTTGTGATATTAATTTTTTCCTTCAGTGTGAAGAAGAAAGATCTACTCGTTTTTAGGCCATTAAAGTTAGGTTTGCCAAGTTGGGTAACTTCCTCAACTGGGATTGTGTTTCCAGCCCTATCTGAGAGTCCTTCTTTTAACTCCTGAGTGGATATCTCTGGGGGAACATTATAAACTACTATTTTTGTTGGTGATTGATTTGGGTTCCAATTAGATGCAATAATTGGGGTATTCAGAAGGGATTTTAGGATGATTATTTTATCTGCTGATTTCTGATCTTCTACAGCTATTAGCAGAGATCCATCACGGTTAATATTAAGAGAGAACATTGATTTTAGCAATTTAAAAATTGCAACTCTTATTGCAGTGATAATTTTTATTTCAAAGGGGATGGTTACATTAGCCCCTACACTTATCATTGTCCTATTCTCTGAATTGGAGCTATCATTTGAACTTTGAGAAAGTGTGCTTGACCAGCCAAGATGGGTATCTTTCACTATGGCACATTCATTGGAATTTGATTTGGGATCTGGGGGGACATTTTTTTTTTGGAGATAAAATAGAATGATATCAAACCGTCTGCACTATACTATGGGGAGGAGAACACCACAGTATAGCCCTGAGGATGAGTTGAGCAGGATTGGTTTGGTATAACTGCTGATTAGAAGCGATAATAATTCACAAGAAAATTTATTTTAATTTTCTTATAGAGTTGCTGCTGAGTTCCTTATGTAAATAAAGCCAAGCTGAATTCAGTGTTCTTCTTCTTCTGGCAAAGGTTACTTGTAGGACAGAGATCAGTCTGTATAAAAAGAAATTACCATTCAATGGTCTTTCCAAATATAGTAATCTTTGCTTGTTGCAAATTGCATCCTAGGCCCTCCTCCTCTCCCTACCAGTAAAGCCTGATATGGTCCTAGTCTGCAAAGTTTGCTGACTTTATGGGCAGCAAGAACATAGAACATTGGTATGCTAGAACACTAGGGACAATTTGTGGTGTTGCTCTTCTGCTCAAATTCACTACAAAAAAAAAATCTATTGTCTGATCTTTGAATAAAACATGCCCATTTGTTTAGTCATACAGGACAGATGTGGCTGTATTGTCTTTTGGTAAAAATTTAGAGAGAAAAAAAATCTGAAGGCTGGCTAAGAATCTAGCCAAAGTCCCAGTAACTGTATAGGTAAGCCCTGGAGTCTGAGAGAAGTAGATTCTTAGTCAAACACAAAACTTCATGTATGAATCTTATTAGAGGCAGGGTGTATCACACTACAAGAACCCCAAATTCATTATGTAATCTATGCATCCTAATTACATGTTTCTGCGTTTTTGTACAATTTATCCAATTTGATATTCTTTGTTTGCTTATTTCATTTTTGCTGGCTATTTCCTTCCTATTTGTTCTGTATCTAGCTTTACTTTAATATAACATGAGCCATTTAGTGTGGCATAAAATGGCAATATTATTTGTACACTGGTAGTGATTCCCCTTCCCCCAAAATGAATATGGATCCCCCTTGAAATATTTTTCATGCATTGGATGTCAACCCCTCCCCTTCCCAGGAAAAACACTTGACACCCACCCTCCTTTTTCAACTATGACTATGTGCTTACATGAAAGATCTATTCAGATGGCCAGAATAGAGCGTTTTTTTCCCATCAAAATTGAACTAAGTAGTATCTTTGGTAAGTAATTTAATTGTTTATATCAAAACATAAAATTTGCTTCTTGTGGTTTATAATTGTCAACCTGCAAGGATTATTCATGTTTCTCTAAATGTATTAAAGCAGAAGTGGGGAATTGTAAACCAAAATTTCAGCTAGCTGAACTGTAGTGGAAATGCCTAGCATGAAAAAAAAGAAGAACATTTATCTTTCAAAACTCTTATTAATACCAAAATATGGTAAGCGTTAACAAGCTTGTTACATATGTCGTTTCAAAACTCTTGCTGATGTTACAAGGGGGCACTCAAAAGAAACCAGAATTATTGTTTAAAACCTATATATTTGAACTTCTAACAAAATACCCTATTCCCTTCAACGTACTCTACATTCCAACTAATACATTTGCCCCACCAGTGCTTCTACTGTTTTGAACATTTTTGTTACCATCTTAAGAAATGGCTGACATCTCCATTTTTCCTTGACCATTTCACAGGAATAAGAAAATGTTGCAGAGCTATGGGTCAGCAGAAACATGTTGTTCTTAGCTAAAAATGAAAAAAAAACTGATAGCCAGAGATGGGTGTGTGTGTGTAGGTGTATTTGCAGTACTGAGAGAGCCAGTCACCTGTCTGCTAACAATTCTGTTCTCTTTTCATGAACACTGTTGTGTGATCTCCTTAACACCTCTAAATGAAAGATTTGAATAATAGTCTGACATGGAGGATCAAATTCAGAATGCAATACATCATTGGCATCAAAAAAGGAAATCAACATTGTCTTGACATTTTATTTGACTCGGTGACTTTTTTGGATGTGGTGATGATAGCATCTTTTATTGGATTGACTGAGGCTTTCTTTATGTGTCATACCAATAGCATCATGTTTCTTGATCGGTTATGTCCTTTCACAGAAACGAGGCCATTTGTGCTGCTGTTTCAAAATATTTCATGTTTCAACTCAATATTCTTTTTTGTGGTTAGTCAAAATCCAAGCACAAAAACTTGGCAACAACCATTGTCATGCTCAAATTTTTGTTGAAATTTGCTGAACCAAGCACCAAGATATCCAACTAATCTCTTTAAGTTGATTAATTTTTTTGTTGGCACAACCAACAGAAGCTCTTAATGAATAAGTGGAAATTTAAAAGGAAAATGAATTGCTGGACTAAATGAGTTTTGAACATGTTTTGCTTGTTTTAACACAAAAAATACAGTTTTCGTCCCTTTGTCCACATTCTTTTTCCTAATTCTGTTATTTTAACAGATAATCTGAAAAATTATGGAGCTAAAATATAAGTGTCCATAATTCATGCTGCTCTACCAGAGTTAAGCATAGGATTAGAAGGTAGCATAATTTGGTTGTGAAGGTATGACAGAGAAACTCTGCTAATTGAATTATATCAGTAAAGATTTGAAGTGATGGCAGCCTCTTAAAAAGTAGTTGTATGAAATCTTAATCTTCAGCTTGAAAAGAGTGAAGTGTTTGCAGATCTAAGTTGTTTTGATGCTTATTGGCCGCTATAAAAATGTGAAGGAAATATCACTTGACAGTGCCAACTTAACTTTTAGTTGAAAAAATGTAGTTTAATGGTCTAACAATGCTCATTTTCATTAGGTGTGTGGAATTCTTATTCAGACCATGTCTCATATCCTGTTAAACCTTAAGTACAATATTCTGCTACTTTCTACTTTGTTCCAAGGCACTTTCCTGCCCACACTCTAAATTTTTGTTGGCTGCTATGTGGCAAATGACCTTGCATTTTGCTGTTCTTGCTCCTCTGATAGACACTGTAGTGACAAACCTTTTATTTGTGAAGGTTGTACCCAAAACGTTATCATTCATTTGCTAGTTGTTCTTTGGAGAAAGTGGTATTTACACTCATATGACTTGGTATTTTATCCACTGACTAGGGCCATAGCCTGCCTCCCCCTGAAACCCTGTTCAAAGCCCACAGGAGTTGACCAGCCTCTCACACTATCCAATCTTCAGCCAAACTATACAGATATAAGTCTTCCAGTATTCAGTTGCCCCCTTCTCCTTCTGAACCAAAATCTTAGCTTCAGTCATTACAACCATCCTCACACTCTAACCAAGCCCTGGGCTTTATATTTTCCAATCATTATGTGCCTGTAAAGCAATCTGGAATAAAGCTGTTGCAATGCCTTTACATAAAAATCAGTGTATAGTAATCTTGCAAACCAGTTGCTAGAATTGTAATGGTTTATCCATATGCCAAGCGTATAGACTCCTGATTCCCTATTATGCAAATAAATGTAATAGCATTGTTCTGTAGTACAGGTATAGGATGAATTTTCAAAGGCAGAGTGATTAGTTTTTATTGATGAGCTGTAAAAAATATATACATGTCTGGAGAAACAATCCTAACTTTAAAGCATATGAAAGGAAAATCTGTTTTGATTTGTGGATAATCCCTGAATTATGCATTAATATCTTACTGAGAGCAATGTTAACTGCAATGATTTACTAAGAGCAAATCGGAATTAAGTTATAAAAATATATTACAATTAATTCTAAGGTACTAAACAGACTTTGAATGCTTAATACTTCGTTTCTCAGTTGGTATTTTGTAATCTGGTACTGATGGTTTGGAGAATGCAAAATGCAAGTTAGATGTGTGTTGTTTTTGGGTAACAAGTAGTTTAACTTAAAGGTCTCCTGCAGTGTGGACCATTGCTTTGGAGTGTAAATTTCAAGGAAGGTGGTGTCCATTGATTGTTGAGATAATCCATCAACATGTTATATGCTTTCTTGTTGTAAATTTGATTTATCCAGATTTTGTCTATGCAACTTTTTGGTGTATGGTTGAAATATTGGCATTTTTTATATCATAATTGGCATTTATTTTGAGAGAGTTGATCTACTTATTTGGGTGTTGTTTTTTGCTCCAGAGAGACGAATGGACAGAGAAGTCAACACTGATTGTAATCTAACAAAGTTGCTCTGAGCAACCTCAGAGGCTATAGAAACAATGATAGTTATTTAGAAATTATTAAGTTGTATTTTTGATCCTGCACCCACCTCATTTTCAAAGCAGAGTAGAGCAATTCCACAGTTTTTAATAATCTTCTAAACCAGAAATGGCTACTTTGCCACACTTTCTCTGAGTAGACCTATCTTTTCTGGACATAAAATAGTGAGTCTGCTTTTTGGGGTAAGTATCTTGCAAGTATCAAATGTCAATTAAATTTTGCTGAATCTTCAGTCCCTATTTCCTCTTTGGAAGCCAAATCAGCTGTAACTTTATCAGTGACATTAAATAAATAAAGAGGTTCATTCAACTGAAAGTAAGTTTAACATCAAAACGAACAGAAATTATTATGTATGAGGAGGTTGCCCCTCCTCAGTTACTTGCTCTTTATGCTAAACTTTTTTTTTTAGAAGTTTTAAATAAAGCTTATTTTCTAATTAAATGACCCTTGTGTTTTAGGAGTCATTATTCAAGAATTGGGACAAAAAGTCAAATTTTAGGATAAAGAATGAGGTATTTAATAGGGGGCAACCCCCTTCATATACGTAATAACTTCTGTTCATTTTAAATTTTGATGTTGCTCCTTACTTTCCGTTGAAAAAACTTGTTATTTTTGTTTAGTTTCTGATCGTTTATAAGTAATGCTGGGAAGTACGGCTTCCCCTACGGAAAATCCCTTCTTGGAAAGTTCCTCTTACGTAAAATACAACCCCCCCCCCCCAAGACAATTCCATACTAGCTGAAAGTTTCTTGCAGACAATAGTGGGTGAAATTTTTTTAAGCACACTTTCATTTGAAAAAGACTTTAATTTCTGATTATTTTTAAAATTTTGCTAGAAATTCCCTCCTCCATAGAAGTTTTACTGCAAATACCCCCCCCCCCCCCTCACCACCTAGTAGACAGTTGCTCCTGAAGAAAATTCCATCTGGAGAATTTCTCCAGTAGAAAATACACCCCCCCCCCAGACAATTCTTCTTAACATCTTCACATGTAAAATTGGGTCGGCAAAGAGAAAGTAAAACAAATAGAAAGAATTTTGTGTAGGAATTCTGGAAAATTCTTCCTGGAAAGTTTACCCACCAGAAACTTCCCTCCCCACAGAAAATTTTCCCTGTAAAAAATACTCCCAGCAGAAAATTCATCCCTTCCCAAAAATACTTGTATACTTCCCTAAAACAAATACTATACATAAACAATTGGCAGATTTCATGACTTATAGACCTTCCTCCAGAGGCTTGGGGGGGTCATGTTATCCCCAAAGGCATAGTTACTGGGCTTTTCAACTATGCTGAACAAAATGGCTATTGTAAAATTTTGATCAGACAACTCTGAGTAAAAGAAGGGGCATGGGAGGGGGGCTAGTTGCCCTCCGATCTTTTTGTCATTTAAAAAGGGCACTAGAACTTATGATTTCCGTTCGAATGAGCCCTTTCTCGATTATATAGGACTACTGGTACGATGCGATCCTAGCATGGTTTTTAGAAACTGAAGTTTGGCTGTATTTTACAGTTAGAAGAGAGGTGAGTGTAGCAAGCCCATTTTAGCCCTCTAATCATACAGATTGAAAATGTTTGTCTGATTCCACTTCAAACAAGTTGCACTTACCTTTCTTCTAAAAAGTAGTAGATGTTGGGAGAGGGGTTTGTAAGGATTATGCACTCCTTGCATCTACTGAACCAAAATCATTACTAACTGTAGATGGCAGCACTCTCGAACACGTAGGAAAAAAAACTCCATTTTATATCTGTGAAATTTGTTTTTATTATTATAATAAAAAAAACATTTTGGCAATGGTGGAAACTGATCTTTACACACAAATGGAGAAAAGAAAGCTGGGCAGAACAATTTCAGATATATTTCCAATACAGGCTGTAACATTCTGGAATCAAACAGTTGCTACCACAAAGGAAAAACTACTTTTAGAGAAACCAAAACTCTAAAAAACGGAATTTCGATAACAACAGATACACCAAAAGAATTATTTTTTGTGCTTATTTGAAAAGTATAAATTTAATTAAATTTAATGATACCCATCCCAAGCTATGAGGCTGAGAAGATTTGCCTGATTTTCGACAAAGAGGGGAAATACTCCCCAAAAGTCAAGTGATCTGAACAAAAACCACCATCAGATTCAGCATATCAGAGAACCCTATTGTAGAGATTTCAAGCTCCTATCTACAAAAATGTGGAATTCTGTATTTTTTGGCAGAAGAAAGATCAGGAATGCATGTTTATTTGCTTGTTTTTAATTTTTACTCAGGAGTGATCGTATCAAACCAATGGTCCTAGAAGATCGGGAGAGAGCTCATTTGAACAAAAATCAAAAGTTCTAGTGCTCTTTTTAAATGACCAAAAGGATTGGAGGATACCTGGCCTCTCTCCAATGCCCACTTCCCCCAGAGACATCCGATCAAAATTTCAGATAGAAATTTATTTAAGTATAGTTTATAGGTCCAATAACTATGCTTTTGGTGATTACATGGCCCTCCATAGCCCCTGGTAAAAGTTACGCAATTTGCCCATATTGTTCATATATAGTATTTGATATTGGGAAATATATTATTTTTGGGGGTATTTTTCTGCAGGGAGGGAGAGGAATTTTCCGTGGGAGAGGAATTTTCCGTGGGAGAGGAAAGTTTCTGGGGGGAATTTTCCAGGATAAATGTTACACGGGGAGTGAGGGAAGGGGGTTTTCTGGCGTGATTTGAAAAACAGTCAGAAATTTAATTAAAAAACAAGTTTTTCAACTGAAAGTAAGGGCCAGCATGGAAGCTTAAAATGAACAGAAATTATTGTGTATATGAGGGGGGCTGTCCCTTCCTCAACCATCGCTCTTTACACTAAACTTGGACATTTTGTCCTGATTCTTTAGGAAAGACTACTCAAACACAAGGGCCATTGATTTTTAATGAGAAGTATTTTTAAAAGAGCTTCAAGGCTTTAGTGTAAAGAGTGCAGGTGGTGGAAGGGGTAGCCCCCCTCATATACAGAATAAGATCTGTTTGTTTTAAGTTTTAATATTGCTCTTAACCTTTAGTTGAAAAATTTGTTTTTTATTTAATTACATATAGGCTTCTGTAATTTAATATAATAAATCATCCCATCAGGTCTGAGGTGTCTGAGACTTCCTGTAAAAACCACAGGAGTTTTACCTTACCCTTTTTCACAATAACTTAATATTTGTAGGGAAAAATCTGGATTAAATATAACTTTTGCAACAGCATTCTTATAGTAAAGAGTGAACCTCTGCCCATAGTAACTGAAAGTTAAAAAGGCATTACAAAAAACTGTAAATAAGCAAGCATCGTAACTTGAAGCCAATTAGGAATGGTAACAGTTATTTCGGCTAATCTTAACTGAAAATTTTTATTACAAAAACAAATTTATCGGAGCTCCAAATAAGAGCCTGGAACCCCTCGATAATAGTTTCGGATCGAAATGAAAATTGCAACATTGGAATAACCACTGCCAAAAACTCCATATAGGAGAATTAAAATCTCTTTTTTTGCATGGGGAGCTCTGGTGCATCTTTTTCTTTTTTTTTACCTGGAGGAATCGTACCAAGTCAGTGATTATAGAATGTTGGGAGAGGGTTCATTTGAAAGGTAATCACCATACCCAGAGCCTTGTTTAAGTAACCGAAGATAATTTTAAAACAAAATGCAGCTTTTGTCAAAAACTACATCTTAAAATACAATATGATATAACATAGGTATCTTTTGAGTATTTTTCATAGTATTCCTTGTATTATAAAATACAAAAAAAGTTTGCATTTTATTATAATTTGCCAGGCGGAAAATAATGTTTGAAATTTTAATAATCCTAGTAGGGGGCGATAGCTCCAATTGTGATATTGAAATAATACCACAAATTTTTGTAAATTATATTAACTACACATCTTGAATTTTTTTTTCTTCAATTTTTTTAAATCTATATATTTATCATAAGACAGTATTTCATAAACGGTAAAAAAAAAAATTGTGTGCACCTCCTCAAAGATACCGAGGATAATGTGACAAAATTTCAGATTTTTTTAGGGGACATTTAAGAGAGGTGCGAAGTAACACGGTGCTAATTTATAAGAAAAAAGAAATAAATAGTTCTGACGGAAGTAAAGAGCGAAGTGGAAACTTAAAACGAACAAAAATTATTGTTTTGTAGTTTTTGGAACATGTATCTGCAATGCTGGTTCAAATAAAGTGACTTTGGTATTTCCCTATATTTGTAGAAAGCTTTATTGAAAACTCAAATTGCTTGAGCTTTTTAGATCTGCATGCTTCTTCAGGATTTTTTGTTCCTAACCTGTGTTTTTTGTGTCTCTTTGGTGTGCTCGGTAAAGTGCCTGTTTTGCATAATTCAACAAATATAGGGTAACAAGACGAGTCAGTTTGATTGAACCAGCATTACAGATATATGTTGCATGAACTGTGAAGCAATAATTTTTGTTCGTTTTAAGTTTCAACTTCACTCTTTACTTCCATCAGAAAAACTTTTTTTTTAGAAAACCGTAAGGGGTTGAATAGCATTATTAATATCGGAAATATCTTTCGGTTAAGATGGTTATATCGTATTTGCATGTTTTGTATATTTTCTTTCTTTATATTTAGCTTTACTTTTGCTGTTGTAAAAATATTACACAATAAATAAAGTCGTATTTCGTAACCTTACTATCTTTAGTAATAAAACCGTATTTATTAAAAAACTTTTTCTTTCATGCAAAAATCCTGAAGTACAAAAAACTGGAATCACATTCAGTAATCATTATTCAGTAATCACTGGAATTCAGTAATCATTTCATTTTGAACCTAAAATTCTTGCAATTTCGACACATAAAAAAAGAGAAGAGGCTGTAGCTGTATATAACCTAAACGAAAATCCTTGCTACTAAAACAATTGTGATTGAGTAAGGATTAGGCTTGGATTTTGAGAGGATATTACCAGTGCGTTATCCCATCATTATTGTCAATAACTTGTCTGTGCTTGGATTTCACCCCCTCTCTTAAACACGGGAGAATGCTTTTTTATCAGACATACCGAAAGCCACAAATATTGGAAATACTGTCGTAATTTTAAACTATAAACTGAATTTATATTGCATGAAAGAAAGAGATCTCAAAGATCAATTACTGAATTGTTCTTATCATGTTTGCGGTTCTTATCTCTTCTATATTAATAAAAGCGGAAATTGTGGCGGGTATACTGATTCATTGCATTCTCTTCCAGGGCGATCTTCTTAAAAATCTCCTTGATTTGCTTCTTTTTATCAAGTAATTGAGTGCGCCGGTTTTCTGAGCTAGAAACAAAATCGGAGGAGCACGAGAATAAGGCGTCAGAGAAACAACTCTGAGAGTAGTTCTTTTGATCGATTCCAGATTAGTTCTGTTGATTTATACGAAAGTGGGAGAAATCAACAAGTGGATGAGCTCTTAAAACTGATTGAAATGGTGTTTTTTTGAACAGCTATGGCTTAGTGACATCCCACGTAAGGTGTTAGTTATTGCTATCTCTAGTGAGCCTCACTATGTTTTAAAATCTAAAGCAAGACTTGGTATTTTCTTAGGTTTGTTTGAAAAAGGAAACAGTTAATAAATCATTTGGCTATATTATTGTCGTACCTTGTTGAGCTGTCCGAAAGTAAAAGCACACATATGGTCGTTTTTATCTCACGGTAACGCTGCAGTTTTTAATGGTTTGCAGAATTTTTTTTTATATTATTTATCATCAAATGTTTTGTCATAATGCCAATTACAAAGAGAAAAACCTCTAGGACTATATCCTTGTATAAGCGGGGGTGGGGGCGGGGATGCGGTTAAGCTGAAATAACTGAAAATCGCCACCAGCATTCAAAGAAATAAACTTCTGCAAGTGACTGGCACATGGTCACTAATTTGTATAGGGGGGGGGGGATCTATTAAGATCAAAGCAAACAGAAACAGACGATTACATAAAAATCATGGGAATAATAGTAAGAACATAAGATTTAAGGGGGAGACAGATTTTTCCTTCTAACGTGACTTAGGGAACGTATGTTTAAGAACCCCCTATTTTGATTATAATTGCTCCCCCTATCTGAAAAGATACTCCTTCCCCCACACATCCTTTTTTGTGAAATAACCTCCTGTTTACCTATCTTGAAAAAAGCAAACTTCTTTGCTCTTGGAACTAGAAGTTATATGTTACATTTTGTTCATAATTTTTTGGACAGAAAAGGTTAGCTTCGCTTTGCATAGAAATGACAGCTTTCTTTCAAGAGTTCAAATTAAAAAAAAAGAGAAGACAGATTGTAACGATTACATTATTCAACGGAATCATATAGGCTTACTTTTGCTTATAGCAAATAAGGTTATATTTAGCTGCCTCTGAGCTAGCGGTAGTGAATTATTTTTTTGTGATCGCCGATATCAGCTAGAATTGAAAAAATTCTTCAAAAAAGCAAACTATGTATTAAATAGTTTGCTTAAATAGTATTTAAAACTTTGCTTAAGAATTTCTAAGTTATAACTTCGGTTGCGTTCTTCCAAAGCTCTGGTTGAAGAAGGTACGACAATACTAGGCAGCTGATTAACTAGCAATGAGTGACCTCAGTTTGTGTTTCCTGGTTGCTATGAATTTTTACATGTTGGTAAAGTTAAAACAGCTTTGAAAAAAAAAAATAATAGTGAGGCTCCTTGGGAACAAATTCCGTACATTACAATAAGGTGACGAGAATATATTCTAATATTTACATATTTGTTCATTTGTAATGATTTAATAGAAAAAACTGTTAACTCATAAAATGTAACTTTTAATGCTGAGTTGAAATAAAATATGAAGAAATTAAATCTCTGAATATATAGACAACCGTGTCTCAGAAGCCGCTTTACCAGAAACAAAAAAATTTATGTTGGTTCAGCAAGAAAATTTTAGCACAGGGTGTCCAGGGTGAAAATTCGGTATCACTTTCTTGATTTGCCAAGTAACAATAAAGTTTTCAGTGACTGCATACACCAATAAATATAGGGAAAAAATAGCTTTCATTTACTGTATCAGCACACGTACGCTCTACTAGGTGATGCTTCGGGTTTGTTAGAAAAACTTGACTTCCACGCACCTAAGGGATTTTCTTTCCTTCGCTTTATTCTCATTTGAGAATCCCTCTTCTCTTTGGTGACTGATCTTTACGGGCAAATGCTTATACTAATCAGTATTCATTAGAGGTAGGTTTCTCTGACACAAAAACTTATCTTTATACCATTTAGACAGAAAACCATATTCCATGGTTTGGTGAACTTGGTACCATGACTTACACTCACGTTTATGGCGTGGTGCAAAATATGTATAACAACTAGTTTATTTTTTAATTGTGATTGTAAAATGTTGGAATATAAAGTATAAGAATGCACATCGCTTGATACCAAGCATCACTGGTTGTTAGGCATGGAAACCTGTAATTGAAAAAAATACCACAAATAACAAGATCAGGCAGAATCTGGTTCACTCTGGAATATTCAATTTTATTACGATCATTTGAATGAAACTCGAAGCAGTGCAAAGTGGATCAACTTTTCTGAGGAAGATCACTTAACAGAATTTGGAAAAGGTGGATCAGTAATTTCAACTTACTTTTTTCGCAAGGACTTCCTTTTTCTCGTTCACCTCGTGCGCAATAATGAAATACCCATCGTTGATGAATTTGACTGAAATCCACCAGTTATTGTTTCAGGAGATTGTTACTCTCCTCCTTGTTGCTGTTTCAGGATCGTTTGGACCTTCAACTTCAATTGACAATGATTACGAACGTGAAATGACTGGAAGCGGCCATATGATCATATGGGTGAAAATTGGAATATAATTTTCCTTGAAAGGTCGTCTCATTGCATGCTGAAGTAACTAAACTCTAACGTGGAAATCGTTAATTTTACTGTAAATTTAGTTATACATTTCATTTGTGTAGGGATGTGTCAGACCCGGGTAGATTGGGACTCGGCTCTGCTTGGATTTTCATAAGGGGAGAACACATTTTATGTTCAAATGTGACTTACACTCTGATGTACATAACCTAAAATGAATAGTGCAAAGTTCTTTTTTTTTAATTTGATGACAATTTTTACAAGAACTAAAGTTGAGTTTTGTCCACTGGAGGCAGAAATTCTACTCTTCTCCAAAGTAACTATGACTGACATTTCTTTTTATGTTTCCGAGTCTAAGTCACGTTTTCAAAAAACAAGTAGTCAGGAAAAGCTTAATTAATCTTTTTAAATACACCTAGTTCATGACCAAATACTTTAGGTTCTTACCTTTCAAATGATGCATTCACAAGTCCAAAACTGCAATTTTTAAAATTTCGACCATATGTAAAATAGTGAATTTTCATCCTCGAAAGCCCTACCCTGACATTTTTGGAGGGTGAGTGGGTGGTTTCATTTTAATTTTTTGGGCAATATTTTCAAATATCTATATCACATATGCAGTCAATTTGTTCTGCCTTGCCGCCCTGAGCTATCCTAACTTGCATAGCGTATAAGTCACGCTATGGTAAAAATTAAACTTTTGTAGTAAGCATTTTAGTAAATTTATCTACAATGTTCGACTATTTATACATCCTTGTTTTTATTGAGTATAAAATGGAGAAAAGCAGTTTATTTTTACGCTGAAAGTATAAATGAATAAAGAAGATGTTTTAAACTAACGTGTATGAAATGTGTCTTTTTTTTCTTTTTCCTGAGATCCGTTTTTTCTGCTAAGGATTTGCTACCTTTTTTTCTAGCATGGATGTTGCTAATATGGAAATTTTGTGTAGATAAACTGAAATGCGGAAAGTTTTCATTTTGTTACCATATTTATTTATATTCTTGAACCATCTGACGTTTTTTTAACTAGGTAGTAGTAAGCCTCGTAACATTTAAAAATAACAACGTGGTCTACTAGGAAACCAATATATAATTTTTTAGCTTGGTAAAGCGACTTACGCCCTCGTATCTCAAACAGAGAAAGTGATCAACGAAATAATGTAACTCTTTGACATGGTTTAATTTCTAAATTTAGCCTACCTGTAAACAAGAGATCTATAAAAAGAGTACATGTGTACAGTCAAAATATCTTGTTACTCTAGTTCAGAACCTGTACATGCCCAGTATTTGTCACATTTAGCCAGCATTAGTTCTTAAGACTCCTATTACTACAATCTCGTCGCAGTATCAAGCCTTCTAAGGTAGACACGCTGACTAACGCTCGCCCTCTCTCATATCCACTTTAAAGCTTTGGCTGTGGCCACCTCATGTTAAATATTTAACTATTTTAATTCCTTTTTAACTCTCGTCTCATCTTTATCTGGGACGGTCGGTCGCTCCCCTGCCCGCTTGTAACTCAGTGCGATCACACCACTACTAGCTATTCTATATGTTTCAAATTTTACACTACATAGTAAAGATTTTAGCCAATAATTCAAATTGTGCATCCTTTTTACCTAGCCCGATTTGATTATGCTCTAAAGCCTTTTTTTGCGCAATTCTTACAAGTACTGAAAACACCCTTTTAAAGAATTTTGACATACGGTTGTCTTTGCTTAATAATTTCCGTACATAAGCTAGAATGAATTACGGTAGCGTTTATACTAAATTTAAGTAGTTCTACGCTTATAGAATTTGATTTTTCTTATTCGTAGTATTCCATTAAAACCAAAAAAAAGGAGTTTATACCTGCTTTATCTTTAAAAAGAAGCCGCTAGGACAGCTATGCTGTGGGAGCTTATCTGTGCACAGGGATACTCCCCCCAAGGCTAACCAAACTGACCGGCCTCCTCCATATCTTCCTATGTCCATATATGCAATGATATCTACCTTGATAATCTTCCAGTTGAACTAGACAGAAAATATTCGATATCAGTGTCAACTTCTATTTCAGAGAGGATAGCGTTTTCAAAGTCACTTTTTTTTTAGCTTTGTCCTCTAGATACGATTCAATTCTATGAATTGGATAACTCATATCGAAATGGCAGGAGTAAATATTGATAAGAATGAATTTAAAAGTTTGTGCTATCAAACAGCTTATTCTATGCCACTTAACCTGTGGAGGGGCTCTGATATAGAATATAATGCTCACTTTTGAACTTCATTTGTAAAGTAGATTTTAAAGATTCCAACCATTTTAACAAGCCCTTAATTCTCTGCCACTTATTCTGTGACGCTCGTAATTCTTTAGAAGTCGGCAAGAGTTTTGTCATTTCCGTTTAATCTTTAGTCAAAGCCAATAATATTTGTGAATTCTAAGGATTGTGCTTTTTGGCCATCCATCTGGGTCCAAGACGATAATTAGGTTGTCCCCCAATGGGGTGGGAAGAAGTCAGAAGCAAGGATTTAAAGGAAATTGGAACTTCAGGTTGAAGATTGGTAACGAGTGAAGCTCTGAATAGATTGGGGTGGAGGGCGAGCGTGCGCAGCTGTGTTGGCCTCAGGTGGCCTGGTGCTGCAGTGAGTTAGTAGTAGTAGTACCTCTTTTTAGTGAAGATCCCGTCCCTAAAACTAAACGCCTTAAAAAAAACAAAAAAAAAACACCACATAAAGGGTAAGGTAACTTCCCAAACTTTTATTCTTCTGTTGATATTCTCGTCATCTTAACCATCAAAATTATGCAGGAAAATGGCGAGTGCAAAGCAAGGAGTTCATGTAGTGAAGCTGAAGCCTGTATCTTTGGATCCATCTCTTATAAAAGGTGAAAAATTCATCAAGTGGGATGAAGATTCGCCTCTTTTAACCCCCGTTACATTGAAAGTTGATGAAAATGGTTTTTTCCTGTCTTGGACTGGGCAGCGCGGTGAAACTGATTTTTTGGATATAAGTTTCATTCGGGATACTAGAACAGGAAGATATGCTAAAACTCCCAAGGATCAAAGTGTTAGGGACCATGCAAACTTCGGATCTAATGATAGTCTTGAAGATAAAACTGTCACAATTTGTTATGGCAATGACTTTGTGAATGTCCGGTTTGTGAATTTTAGTTGTGGTAGTAAGGATGTTGCCAAGATTTGGTGTGATGAGATATTGAAAGTGGCCTATAATCTGCTTGCTCTTAATGGATCAGTTGAAATGTTCCTCAAAAAAGCCTATACGAGATTATTATTTAGTGTTGACCGATCTGGATACTTGCCAGTTAGTTCTGTAGTGAAACATTTTGCCTCGCACAAAGAAGATAGGAGACAAGTCGAACGGGCCCTTGAATTGGCTGATGTTTTCAAATCTGCCGGAGGTAAAGAGAAAATCATAGATCCAAAAGATTTTACTTATGACCTTTTTTATCAATTTTACCGCAAGTTGACGGTTCGTCCAGAAGTTGATAAGATTTTTGCCCAAATATGTAAGGAAAAGAAAAAGTATTTAACATCCGATGAATTGGTAGATTTTTTAAATAATGTGCAGAGAGATCCTCGACTCAATGAAATGCTATATCCTTACGCAAATAAGCAAAAGGCCTTAGAAATAGTAAATCAGCATGAACCATCTACAACGCATGGACCTCGTGGGTTACTTTCGCATGAAGGCTTTTTGCGTTATCTTATCAGTGAGGAGTGTTTACCGGTAAAACTCGATAAACTTGATCTCTGTAACGATATGACCGAGCCTTTAGCACATTATTTTATCAATTCTTCGCACAATACGTATCTAAATGGACACCAGTTAAAGAGCAAGTCGTCGTCAGAAATGTATAGACAAGCTTTACTATCAGGTTGTCGCTGTGTTGAACTCGATTTTTGGAATGGGAAATTTATCAATGAACCAATTGTAGTGCACGGTTATACTCTAGTCCAGGATATCCTAGCGAAAGATGCCATTGATGCTATTGCTGAATCTGCTTTCAAGACCTGTGAATACCCTGTTATTTTGTCTTTTGAAAATCATTGTAGCAAACGAAATCAAGCCAAAATTGCCAAATATTGCCGAGAATCATTTGGGGAGATGTTGCTTGACGGGGCAATTGACGGTTATCCACTCGAGCCTGGCTTTCCTTTACCCCCACCTTCACTGCTAAAGCGCAAGATAATAATAAAAAATAAAAAGAAGGCTGATGTCGTTACAAAACCTGATATCATTGATGAAAATGAAGAAGGTGGTGATGACGATGTAATGGAAGAAGCTCCAAGTGATTCAGAGGCAGAAGAGCTTAGTACAGAACAAATGCAGCTGCGACAACGGACAATGACTGAAAAAGGTACTGCCGGTAAAGAAACTGAAGCCGGTGCTGAAATTTCTGCCCTTGTTAATTACGTACAACCTGTCCATTTTCATTCCTTTGAGCAAGCTGAATTAAGACAGAAAAATTTTGAAATGTCCTCCTTTGTTGAAACGCAAGCTATGGCCATTTTAAAAGAGCAACCGGTTGAGTTTGTGAACTATAACAAACGGCAATTAAGCCGAGTTTACCCCCGTGGAACTCGAGTCGAATCTTCAAATTTTATGCCTCATGTTTTTTGGAATACAGGTGTCCAAATGGTAGCACTGAATTTTCAGACTATAGATGTTCCTATGCAGCTAAACTTAGCCTTATTTGAATTTAACAATCGCTGTGGATACCTTCTTAAACCGGACTTCATGCGACGGGAGGACAAAAGGTTTGACCCTTTTTCTCAGTCAACTATTGATGGTATTGTCGCTGCATACGTTTCTATCGAGGTAATATCTGGGCAGCTTCTCTCTGATAAAAGGATTGGGACGTTTGTCGAGGTGGAAATGTATGGAATTCCAGTTGATACATATCGTAAAAAGTTTCGTACAAAGACTATACCTTCGAATGGAATAAATCCGTTGTACGACGAGGATCCTTTTGTTTTTCCTAAAGTGGTTTTCCCGGATCTCGCTTGCCTGCGACTGGCTGTTTATGAAGAGTCAGGGCGCTTCATCGGTCATCGGGTTCTACCTATCAATGCTATGTCTTCAGGTTACAAGCATATCTGTCTTCGTAATGAACTGGGTCAGCCGCTTTGCTTACCTACTATTTTTGTGCATATCATAGTAAAAGATTACGTCCCAGATATTTATAGTGAAATTGTAATGGCATTATCCAACCCTATAAAATATCAAACTCAGCTAGATATTAGAGAAAAAATTTTGAGAAGACTTATGGAAGACTCAGAAGAAATACGACCTATAAACGATGATACTGAACCAAATACACCAGAACTCGACAAGTCCTTGACAAAATCTGCCTCAGTTTCTGGAGATTCGGCTCTAGCACAGCCTACTAGCTCTAATCATACTCCTGTAAAATCCACAAACTCTAATCCAATGCAACAGACAGTAGCCAAGGAAAGGTCATTCGTACCTCCTGAACTTCTTCTCTTATCGCTGACAGAAATTCTTGAAGCTAAATCCGTCTTTAAAAAGAGAGATGAGTACAAAAAAGAGATAAAACAAGTTCGTAGCAAGCTTGAGAAAACATTAAGCAGCTCATCAATGGAATTTGAAGAAAACGGAATGAAAAAGCGGATCGTAAAAACTATTTCTTCCTTGAATATTAAAGACACAGATGAAAAGCGAGGATCAGCTGATAGAAGAGTAGCGGCCGAAATTGATTGTAAAAAGAAAGAGAAGACAATAGCGCTCAAGACTTTTGAATCCTTCTGGAAAAGTGCTTTTAAAGAACTGAAACAGTCTCACAATGAAAATCTCCTGATTTTAATAGATTGGAAGAAAAAAACAGAGGAGGACATAATGAAAAGTATTAAAGCACAAAACAAAGAAAATATGAAGACGCTCAAATTACTCGCTGGAAGAAATAATGACAAAGATAGGATAAAATCTGAAGTGTCTGGTGGACTGATTTCGAAAGGAGTGGAAGACAAGAAAAAGCTGGAAGAGTGTTATCAACTTGTCAAAGCCGGATTAGAAGCTAAGTACAAAGACATTAAAAGTACACTGGAGAGGTGCAAAGAAAAATGTCAGGGTGACCTGGATTGCTGTAACGACGATATTTGGCCCCATAACCTTTATGATATATTTGATTCGGAACGTTACTGGGCTTTGTGATTTTTATTGCGTCTAGTCATCTGGAAGTATTATTTTCTCCATATATGCCAAGTGTTCCTCTTTTTTTTTTTAAATTATAAGTATGTATGTCAAACACAATTAGTGATATTAAAGCTCATAGGAGTTTGTATTTTTCCTTCGTTCTGAAACTTTCACTTGTCAATTGCTTTTAGTACGTTTATAGAATATTGGTGCTTTTTCATTCCAAATGAAGTGGATATTCATTTATTCGTATATTTACTTTCCGTACTACCTGTTTTGTCTAGTTGCTATTTCTTATACTGGTTTAAGAGTTTAAGTTAATAAAATTTGTCGATTAGAATCCTAATTTGTATCCCTACTAGGTATAAATGTCGTCGGTTTTTTTTTTTTTTTTTTTTTTTTTTTTATGTGGCAAATTCAGTATCCCCTCGCTCTGATTATGTTTGTTTTCTTTTCTCTTTCTGTTACCTTCTACTTTTTCCCCCGTAAAGCTTCATTCAGTCTCAAAGCGTGATAGAAAGTGAACAAATTTGCAACATCCATTGCTTATTTAGTATTTGGATTTTAAAATACAAGAAAGGTGTAGAAATAGTAAATCAAAGGTGTAAAAGAATGTAAAAAAAAATAATTGAAAAAGGTAAAACTTGGATAATTTTAATACATGTTTTTTTTTTTGCAAAGATAGGATTTGTAAGGTCTCAGTTTACGGTGTAGAATAACTCAACAGAACAACTCAAAAAGCTAACTGAGGCTTGGCTATATGCAATGAAGTATGTTGTTAGGAACACAATTGTGCTCCCAAGTCCCTTTTATTTATAACTTGGATTTTTTCTGACAAAAAAAACGATGTTCAGTTAAGTTTCCATATACGTCCATACTTCTGTAATTTTCTTTTATATTCTCAGTTATGATTTTCAATCGATGGGGTAAAGACTTCTGAATAAGGTTATTTAGCCTATAGAAATATAGTCAGAAATATAGTCAATATAGAAACTTAGTCAAAACAGTTTAGGTCATCATCAAATATCCATATTGATCTCTTTGGTCTATAAAATGGATCTGGTCTTTATGTGGTTCAGTTTGGCCCCTAAAAACCTTCCACGGAGATTTTTTATTTAAAAAAAGTGGCATCTAAATATTTGCTTGACGAATATAGACCAAAAGCTTGACTACTGCTTTACCGTGACCCAATTGATGAGCCTTGTTCCACCCCACAGTTTGAAAGCGTTTAATACCCCTGAGTTTTCAAATTATGAAAGAGTTATGGAAAATTGACTCAGATTACCAGATGACTATAAAAAAAAATACTTCTATCGAGTCCTTTCACTTTCTATGGAAAGTGGCCTTTGAAGTAAGTGCAGCTCTTTTTTTTTTTTAAACGAAAGCGAAACGAAAGCGAAAGTAAAAAATTCAACAGCTGAAGTTGGTCTGCAAAAATCTTAACAAGTTCACTCATAGGTTGAACTATTAAGTTTATTCATGGCTTAAAGGATTGTACTATCGGAGGTCATTTTTGGCTGTAAAATATCGCATGCAACGGAAAGCAAGTTAACATCTTGGGATAGTGAAAGGTTTACAATTTTATTTCTCGGTATTGACTAGCTATTCTTTCCTCATTTTTAATATCGTTCGAATAATTACGTAGAAGAATGTGTGCTCAGAAAGAAAAAAAATTAAGATTTCCTATTCATTTTGTTGTCTATTCTATCCTAACCATTTGAATGAAAATTTCGTGGTAAAACTTTTATCTCTGTCATTTGTTCATGTATCTTACAGCCCATTGCAAAAGTTTTGTTTTATTGATCATTTTAAAGTTTCTAAAGAAAACTAGCAAAATCAACATAGACGAGTTTTGCAAAGATTGGGCCACTCTGATGTTTATCGGCTGCTTGTTATGTCTTAAAGAAGACAAAAAGTCAACTGAATGTTTTAAAGAAAAGAGAGTTTTGTGTCAAGTACTCTGGGGAAAAAGAATACATGTAAAGAAGGGAAAAGATATTTGCCGCTTGAATTAACTGCTATTGAAAGTTCTGTTACCGCTTCACCAAGTCTTTTTCTTATCAGTTTTTCTTCTTCTGACGGGTCCTTGTACAGTTGTGTGTTCCTACATATAGCGTTTCCATGTATGTTGAAATACTATTTAATTCATACCGTCTAGCCAGATATTACAAGCTGTACATTGCTAGTTCTTGGATTAAAGTTGCTGGTCCAAGATATTTATCCCAAGGCTTTTGGTAAGTATTTTACTGTTAATGCACTCTTGCGTTGTGTTTGACATTTAATACTTATCTTCGTTTTGTTTCTTTTTCAGAGTCTCTATTTTGGTTGTCTGTCCATTTTGTTTGTTTTCCTCCCAATCTTTTAGGGGGTGGGGGGGGGGGCAAGGGAGCCTGTGAATAATCTGGATGATATATTTCCTCCTTTTTTTCCCGTGCTTCGCATTTCTTTTTTGCTTACGGTTTTCGCATGACCGTACAAGTTATCTCTTGAAAAAAAAGAAAACACGTTTAAGGCCTCATGGAGGCTTTCATGGAAAAATGAGAAATTTAAAAGATAAAATCAGAGCTGATCTGTCCATGAAACTTTTTTTTCGTTCTTTTGTCTATGTTGAGGGCTCACAAGGGGGGAGTGAACGCATCCTTAGAGATACGAGAAATTATTTCTCGAGACAGTTTTGAAAAGAATTGCCTAATATAGGGGTACGTGTAGTAGTATTTCGACGGAAATATTGTACTTAATCTAAACAAGGTTCGATATCGTGCTTGATTTCAAGCAATGTTAGCACTTCTAAGTTTCAGTTTCGAACTATAGGAAAACAAAGTCTTTCCGTGCTGCATCATCGGTATTGGGTTTTTCGCTAGTGCTAAGTTCTTTGAAATTTTGGTCTCAATAAAATCTAGAGTACTCCATGGTGATCTCCCAGAGTTGTCTCATTAATAAAAATTGATAACACTGTTTTGAGGGGTTCAGTAGAATACTGATAATCAGCGTTCGAGTGGATACACCACGAGAGGTGTGTGCATGTAAAAAGGCTGGGAATCATAGTCTACATGCAATTCATGCTCTAAAAATGCACACTTGCTATGCCTTTTTAAATACCTTAGCACGCTGTAATAAATATGTCGTTTGGCTAATGCAAACGTTGAAAGGATAACCTGAAGGTAGTTTTATACCTAATTTTTGTTTGATCGAAGTGATACGTTAAGGTGCAGGAGGAGATTCCTCTTGAATAGTTGTTTATGATTTATATGTACGTTTTGTTTGTCTTTCCTCTTGTTTTGTTTTATTAAGCTTTGCTTTTATTATGATGTTAGCTTTTCTATGCTTTTCAAATAATACACTTGACCGGGCAACTGAAGTCAAGTGTATCAGTTTATCAACCTTAAGTCAACGTTAGTCAAGTGTATCAACCTTAATCAGTTGACTAAGTTGCTTATAATTTAGAGAGTTCCCGTATCTGCTACTTTAAGTAATTCTTATTTCCTGAGATTTGAAATTGCATTACCCTTACTAAAGTTAGCCCTTTACGGTATGACTCAATGATCCTCTAGTTCAAGGGTGAAACTCCATCTGCGGCATGATTGTATAAGAAATAAGTCCAAAATTCCCTTTTTATCCGAATTTTAATTTGTCTGAGGGTTTAATTTATGTAGAATTTGTTTTACATGTCTAAAACTTGTGACTGTTTAATCAAGATATACATTTATATAAGAAAAAAATTCATGCAAAACATCGTATGTAAAGTCCATGAAGTAAGCCTTTCAGAATCCAATAAGCACACGTCCCCTTTTTACGGTTATAAGGTGTTAGTGTCAAATTACTAGATTGACTCTATTTTGTATTTTTACAATAACATTGCCAAAAAAAGGATTAGTACAAAAAAATGCAAAAGCTTTTTCATCATCCTGAACTAAATAATTTAAAGTTTTTTTTAAGAAGTTTGTTCTTAAAAACCTGTCCACCAGAAGTGTGTTGCATTAAAATGTAGAGCCAACAGTTAATCTTCGAATTAAAATTCTCCCTTGTTTCTATTTACCAACTTGGTCAAAGTGGCATATGAACGGCCCAAATCTGTCAGGTAGGGTTATGTACAATTGCTGATTTGCAGTTTTCATGGTGTGCGTTACATCTCCTTATTTTTTGCTTCTGTTGAAACTTTTACCTTCCGAACTTTACAAGGTCTTTTCTTTCAGAAGTGTACTAGGAAAGTCCATTACCGAAATGGCTGATAACGATCATACACGTCTCTTCAAAAATAAAGGAAAAGATCTGGAGGTAAGATCCAATCTCTTTTCTTATTTTATCGAACTTAGTTCCAGGTAATTTTTTTTTAGGCAAAAGTGCGTTGTATTTCTTACTGTGGAGTGAAAAATTGTGGCCTGTGTAAGTTGACTGGGGAGTCAACTATTTCGGAGTAAAACGATCTTTACGGAGTGGCATATTGCTTTCAACCCGTGCGTTGGTTATTGTGAACTAACAAATTGTTTATTTGAATATTTGACATATTTTCTGTTTAATTTTCAAAGTTATATTAAATATAAGAATATGTAGCAATAGCGATTTGAATTTAGATTACAATTAAATGAAATCAAAACGAAAAAAAAAAATCACAAGTAAAAGGTAATGACAATTTTTTTTTGTTGAGTAGCGACAAAAGTAAGATAAAGTATCTTACATTGATAGCTCTCTAGTTTATTTTTTGTAGCAGCATAATCCTTAGAACACTTCTATCAGCGTTGTTGTTGAGGAGGAGTGTCACAGTCAGTCTTTAAAAGTGTAATTTCTTCAAAATTCGTGTGGGGACTATATATTCAGCGCAAATAAGATATGGATAGCCGAACTTCTTCGGGATTTCTTCATCTCTAGTGATAAGCGATGTTCACGTGGCTGTTAGTAGGCCTGTGAACTTCTAATTGCAAACAAGCAATAGATTTGTAAGAGTGGTGACACATGAGAAAGACTTCGTCTTAATCCTGGGAAATCATTATATCTGTTTAGGCAAGAAATTTTCCTTGTTCAAATACATACTTAGCCAGTCAAGCTTATGCTCTATCATCTATTTAAAAAAAAAATTCTTCTTCATGATCAGTGTCACGAGTTTGATTCTATTGCAAGTTTGGTTGTGAGCAAGCTCAACAAAGATGAAAATAGAGAGATAAATGCAAAGAAAAAACAAAATAGCACTGTACCTAAGCTTTGATGGATAATACAAATTTAGGTACCCGAGAATATTTGAATACAACTTATCTTCTTTTCACGTATTATATAATACATTTTCATCTCTTTTAATAAATGTCGGTAGAATAGTTCTATGAAATTAATCATTTTTCTCATTGCCTTTTTTTAGTTTTTAACGAGATGACTAACTTCGAGTATAAACTATTTATTCAACTGGATTTTTGTATATGTGTTATAAAAAGCCCATTTCTTGTTTTAAGGTATGTTTAATCAGAAAAGGTTGAAATTTGTGATACAAAAAGTGTTTTGGTATAAGTATATTTTGGTACTACCAAGGGCTCAAATGTCTATTACCAACCTTTAAATTGGCTTCAAAATAGATTTGATAAAACTACTGTGTATTCTTCTTAGTGATAAGAGATATTTATTTAAAAAAAAAATCAATATCACAACCTAACAAAGGGCCGAATTTGAACTTCGGAGTCGACAAATCATATGGCTACACGAGAACTGGCAAAACCAACAATGAAAAAGAAAAATCGTAATGAATATTCATTTGCGATTAAATAATTTTACTGTAAAAATTCAATTAAAAGGTTAAAAAGATAAAAACTGGCCAAATTAAACTTAAACAAAGACAAGTCATAAGAAAAAATTTAAAGCGACATTAAAAAAAGGGGGTGGGGCAAAATCAGCGAATAAATGAAAAAAGGAACGAAATGAGAATATATAAAAATTAAAAGGGACACTAAAAAGTGTCAATAACTTAACTGCGTAAAGTAAAAAAAAGTAAGAAGATAAAAACTAGTCATAAAAGGGGGAAACAAAATAAGTGAATGAACACAAAAAGAGAACAAAATATAAATATCTATAAAAATTATTGATTTTTCTTTTATGGGGCACTAGGGTGGCTAATAACAGCCAAAAATGTTTCTTGGATTTTTACACGCTGGCAATATTGTTTTGAGATGCTGGAAGCACCTATAGAAGACGGACACTCAAACAAAATATTCTGAATATTTTCATCAGATTGATGTCAGTGTCGGCAAAGGGGAGAGTGATCTAGCCCCCAACTGAATAGAACCTATCCAGCTTTCAGTCTGTAATAAATTAATGGACGCGTCCCGAGACTAATGGAAGAAACAATATTTAAGAGTGGTGGGCCTTTGTTCAATACTTCAAAGTATCCCTAACATTTCACCTCAAAGGAGGAATAAACTGTGGAATATCTGCTACATTACTTGCTAGTAGATCTGCAGCCTCTTCCCATCTGATTCCCCTGTGGCTAGGAGTATACTAGACCTTAAGCTCATTTCCCTTGATCCTCAGAAATAAGTTAACTAATTTCCTTTAGATCTGAATCAAGGGGAGAAAAATGGACCGAACTGAGCAGAGATACAGCGGAGTAAGAGTCAGTCAAAACGAGTATATTTTTTATGGCAGGTTGTAATGAATCAACACGCCTAAAGCCATTTCTTTTGATCAGAGTTCTACTGAAAGTATGGAATAAGGTTTAGGTAGAGGTGGTGTAATATTAGGGTTTAAGGAGGGGTTGCAAGAGCCAGTTCCCTTGAATGACCTTGAATCTAAGGGAAATATCTTATTCTGTATTGAGGCTCTATCATTCATAGAACCAAGACCAGTGAGTTTATTAAGTTTGGTGCAAGGAGTTTGTTTCTGCAATTCCATAGAAATAGGCCTGACTGAATTTTTGCAATGTATTTGCAGGGCATTAAAATGGAAAGTGGAGCATTAATAAAAAAGACAACCTCTAAGAAAACACTAAGAACTATCTAGATCTCGTAACGAGTCTTAAGTGGTGAGCATTACTCTAACCATATGGTTAATTTAAAAAAATATATATATGTATAAAGAAGTTTTTCAAAAAATAGTAAAGAGCTATGTTAAACCAAAGACGAGCGAGAAATATGACTAAAGCCATATACTAATTCAAAATCACAAACGAAGAGAAATCCGTATGAACAAATAAATGAGATTCATAGCGAACAGAGATTATAATGAATGGCCAAGTAAAACTTAAAATGAACATAAATTATCACAAACAGGGATGGGGTTGGCAGGGATGAGCGTCATTTGCGCTTTGCTGAAAGCAAAATGCATTTTTAGCATTTACTTTTTTATAACGTAACTAAATCCAAAATCGCTGAGACTTTCAGAAATTAATATAATTATATTTTAAACACTCAGTCGACTTTCATCAATTCTTTTCAGTAATCTTGGTCACTGGTGATTTTTCTTTCTTTTTGTTGCTGTTGCTGTTAACGTTTTGACTTGTAAAAAGAATGGTGTTCAAAACACATCGTTTTCAATGAAAAGCAGATGCCGTTGAAGCTGTTTAGAGTTTGTGGTTGTTTTTGTATTAAATTCCAAAACATTTTTAAATAAAAGTAAATTTTCGGGCTTCTTCGCGTGAAATTTGGCTTTTTTGGTGGAAACTGAAATCCAATGCTATTTTAAAGCTGATATTCGTCCTCAACAGGCCCGAATATATCGTAAAAGACTCTTAAAGAGCCATTTAGGGCCAATGCATTTATTTTTTGTATACTTGTATGATACAGCCCCTACCTAATATTCTTCTAATTGAACGCTCAGTGCTAATGAAATATATCTAAGTATGACAAAATAAAATACATTATAAACAAATTTGAGTTATATATTTGCACCTTAGGGGTTTGGGTGGGGGTAAGTACAGCGGGTCTGCATGCCTAATGTGTTTGGTACAATCACTCTGCATATTATGAAGTAAGAAATGTTTTCTAACTTCACTCTGTCCAAATACCCCCCCCCCCTAATGCGCAAATATATAATCCACATTATATGTTTTCCATCTATTCTGTCACTTCCCTTTGTCTTGTCTCACGCTAAGCTGAAAGGAACTAACGAAAAAAACGGTTCTATAATGCGTCGATGAATGAACAACTTGGGCGGTAGGGTCTATATCATACAAGTACCATTTTTTTTTATTTTGGGGCTAAAATTCTGTCCAAAAATCGTACTATAAGTACGATTCTGGGTATATCATGGTTTCAGATTTTTGCATACTTTTACTATACTATTCTCCAGGTTTTTATTAACATTTTGGGGCAAAACCATTGTTTTTTGCAATTTGTTCCACCTCAAACCGTAGAAGGACTAGTGTCATATCAATTCTATAAAGTAGATACTGGATAGTAATATCGAGATTTGATCACTGCTTGGGTGATTTTGCTTCCTTTTTTTTTAAAGTGTTCTTTGTAAAGTACATACTTTGGTTTTCTGAAAGGATCTTTAAAAAAAAAAATTCCTCTTCTCAGTCTATGCAACATTTGTGTATAAAATTAGCACAATTAGACTGACTGCTGATATTTCGCTATATTTGTAGGATTGTAGAAAACTACTGACAGAATTTGTTTTGTCTACTTTAGGCAATGGTACGCCAAAAAAAAGCCCGAATTCTTTTTTGTCAAAATATAGCAGTAAATATCTGTTTTACGTTTAACCTTGTTCAAACTCTCACACGGATGAATGCCGGTCGATCATTATGGGCAAGAATTTATTAGGTTTTTGCACAAAAAAATTCTTTACAATAACATACTCTTATCTTGTTCAAACTGTTTCAGGTCCTTTAATTTTATAAGCCCTATTCCAATCATCTTTTGCCAGATGAAAAACGATATTAGGTTTGTAGTAACTAGTTTGAAAATGTTGTTTGCTCAGAAATTCATTAACCTCTGAATGTTTCAGTTCCAGTTTGGAAAAATAACGTAAAAATCACTAATTTTGAATTCTAAATCCAAGAGGTTTCGGCTAATCTATTTAAGACTAATTTTATTATTTTATTTTCTTCTTCAAATCCTCTTATCTTTTTAAATCATTTTTGGTTATGCCTTGCATGCTTACTTTTGCCAAAATACGGATCCATAAAATGATACGTACCATAGCATTGGTTTGGTTTTATTAGGGGGGTTTTATGCAGAAATCTTTTAACCCAAGTGGACTTTCAACAGAAGAATTGGAATTGTGTTATTTAATTTGTAAGAGAAAACACAACATTTCAAATTAACTTGTGCAGTCTATATGCAATAAATCGGGTCATCTTGGGTCCCCAAAGGGCATATACCCTGGGATTACAGCTCCTGCTCCTCCACCCTCTTGTCAGGCCTTTACCTCTGTTGAAATTTGTATTATCGTAAATTCGACTACTAGCTATACTATGGTTTATCAGCATGAAAAAGTCCAACCCTAAGTGCGTGAAAAGGCTTCGCCCTGCTTCTTCCATGCTTGCCTATAATTCTTGTTGGGATAATATATTGAGTCATATTGTATATTTTATAGAAACACCTAAGACAGAAAAGGATGATTCTTTGATTCACAGCCACTTTCATTCTGTTTTTTTTTTCAGGTTAATTTAAATATTGTTTTTTTTCCCTTCATGGTTTCTATATGTAGCTGTTCAGTGTTTATAATATAAATAGTGGGAATATCCGGAATAGTCGTTCACTTTTTTCTCTCTCTTTTTTTCCGAATGAACTTTGCATTATATTTTGTCCATAAAATCGATCCTTATTGAATTTGTCGGGGAAATGTGGTGTTTAAATAAAATAATCCCAATATATGATGTCGAAGCTTTTTTGTAGAATTTTTGCTGGTACAGCTTCTGCTTTCTTAGTCTATCAAATCACGAGAATGATGAGAAACTGGAAAGTTACCAAACATAAAATTTGTAGTGATAAGTAGGCTTTAAGTGAAAATAGCCAAATTGAACTGCTGTCAATTTGATTATCTGTGTAATAAAATTTACAACTAGGTCCTCTAGTGCCAAGAACCTGTGGGTTGTTGTAGCAACTCTGACCCATGGTTCATAACTGCTGAGCAATCAATCAATAAATCAATTACCCGAAAGACACACATGGTATAAGCACAGAGTAAATAAAAAAGAGAAAAAATTAGACAAAAAAATGAACAAAACATCTTCTAATCACAACAACTTCACAAAGAAACACACTTAATAGTAATAAACTCTTCGAGTAACAATTTACAGAAAGGTAGTAAACAAGCTATTCGTCGGGTGTAACAATTTTTCAAACAGTAATCACATTGCTCTTTTAGATGTCTGATTTTTTTTATATTACTAGCTTTAACCTTTTCAAGTTTGATTCATATCTGACTACCTTTTCTGGTAGATGTCATAAAGACAAGATTAGAAAAACTCCCTTTCACCATAACGGCTGTTTTTTTTTTTTTTTTTTTTTTTTTTTACACGGGCACCCCAAAACCCAGAACTGGATATCTTACTTTCCCCCAAGTTTGATTGAGTTCTGACAACCCCTTCTGATAGATTTTATGATGATAAGAACCAAAGTCCCCCTCACCTCTCTGCAGAAATCAGACTGCATCCTGGAGCTCTAAATACACACCTAGGGCAATATCTTCTACTTCTCGACAGTCCAACTGGTATCTGACGCTCCCGTACGAAAAATTGATCGACGATGAGAATTTATGATGACGACTAATTAGAACCCCCTTCCCACCAAGGTTGGGTTTGTAACCGGAATGTCAAGAAGTACAACTAGTACACTAGCTTTTACTCCCCTACCTAGTTATTTTGAAATCTGATGTTCTGTTTTTGTGGATATACTAGTGACAGAAATGTAGGGACCCCCTCCCTACAGAGTTTGGTTTGGAACTGTACTCCGAAAAGGCACAATTGAGATATTAACCCAATTCACATTTTGAAACAACTTGTCACAAATTTTGATTGATACTTGACAACACCTTCTGGAAGGTGTGATTTTAAGAATTTAGGAGTCCCCTTCCTTTCCCCTCCATAGTGGCTGGGTCGGGTATCTACCCTGAAAGGTGCAACTAGAACACCAACTTTGACTTCTCGCCAATTTTGGCCGAGATCGGACAAGCGTTTGAGGAAGATTTTCTGATGACAAGAATTTTGCTTCCCCTTGCCCCACACATAAAACACTTGGAACGTCATTTCAGGTAGATGTCCTTAAGAACATGAAGAACCCTTTACTCAAGTTTTGGATCTCAGCTGGACTTGGTTTAACCTGTCTCAGGGGCAAAACTGTTTATGCATACGACGTTTTGGAAAATTTAACTAAATTGGAAAATATGGTTTTTAAAAAGTGAAAAAAAGCCGAATTTGTGGTTTCCAGCATGAATTTTCCAGGATTACTTCTTTTTAATCATGAAAAGATACAGGAATTCGACATTACATAGTTATTAGAAATTGGTTGTTGGGGCTGATGCAGTTTTGTTTTACGTCTTATTTGTACTATTTGGTACGCTAGAACATAATAGTTTCAATTTTTTCTGGAAGTTTAAAAAAAATTATTTTCTGGAAAACTTACTGCATATATTTCAAACATTCCTTTTATGTTTCGTGATACCCGTGTCGGAACGATAATAGATTTCATATGTTTCCGTTATCGTGCTGATCACAAAAGCATTGACAAAAGTAGCAATGTTGTTTCACAACACGACTAATCAAGGCCATTTGCAAAAATCGTTCCTTGTTGAGAGGAGGGAGGAGGGTCAAGTTCTTATAGAATGTGGCTTTGCTCAAAACCATGTTGTATCTATCATTTATCTCCTTGAAAATAAATAAATATATATATATATATATATATATATATATATATATATATATATATATATATATATATATATATATATATATATATATATATATATATATATATATATATATATATATATATATATATATATATATATATATATATATATTATAACACATCAAAAACACAAAGCGTGACGATGGAGTATAACAAAAAGAAAGAAAATGAAAGAAAAAAATACAAAAACAGGAGCAAATACGTGCAAATTAAAACTCAATAAGCCAAACAATTCAGAATATAGTTTTTTCATTTTTTCTGGGGGGGGGGGCTGGATCCTCCATTGAACCGTGTTAATAATGAAGGGAAGGGCTCTTTGATAGGTAATCTGTTACTATATCTCTTGGTATAAGTGTAAATTTTTTCCATTTTATTCTATTTGCGATAACCGTTTCGATTTCTGTATTCTACCCGTACACTGGTAGTTTCAGCTGAGGAAGAGATGGGAAATTAAATATAACACAGAAATTTTCAGCATCATTGTAATTGCTTCTCTTTTCCCTCTCCCATCTGAAATTGATGGGAAAAGGCTCGCTTTTTCTGCGGAAAAAAGAAGTCGAGTTAGAGATCATTCAATTATATATATTTTTTTTCAATTATATTCAATCATTGTCTTGAATTTGAACCGTTAGGAATTCTAGTTATTTTGTTTATAATATAGGATTTGCGACGTAGAAGACAAGACCAAAAATCAGAGCTACGAAAACAGAAAAAAGATGATCAGCTTATGAAAAATCGACAAGTTGATATCAGTGAAGAACCATCTAGCCCTATGCAAGAGCATGCTGGTGGATATGGAGTTACTCAGAATCTTCCAGAAATTGTTCAAGGTAAATTTGTTTTGTTTAAGTCACAGTTTAGTGGTTTAGCCAGGGGTGAGTTCATGGAGGCTGGACTCTTCTCGAAATTAAGGACGTTTATTATTTTTAGTCTAGTTTGTGATTTACTCAATATATATATATATATATATATATATATATATATATATATATATATATATATATATATATATATATATATATATATATATATATATTATACAGTTTTAGAAAGTTGAAGTCATGCTCGCACATTAGTGCCTAAATTTTCTTCTTTCATAATTTTGCATTCTCCCTTTATGAATAAATAGACTCTATGAAAAAATCAAGTGAGTAGTTTAGTTATGAATATTTCGCCTGTTTTTGGCAGAAGTTTATCATTCTTGCATACTTTCTTCTGAACCGTTCTTTGTTTTTGTTTAACATGAAGCAAAACTCAATGCTCTTTCTTGTATTCTATCTGGGGGATGTTGACCCTCGTGATGTATTTTTTTGATTAGTTTTACGTCAAATTGACTTTAATTTGGTTTATACTTACTTGAATCATGTACTAATTTTGGCTATACTAGCCTGTTATAGTAATTATACCATATTTCAAAAATAGCTTCATAGTGTTTTCAGGGAAAAGTAGTTTAACTGGATTTGTTAAACTGTTATTATTTGAAATTTAGTGTAATTCTTGTGTTTACTCTTTGCCGCGCTAAAGTCAAAACTCAATATCTTTATCTGACGTTAACACAGGCTTAAACTAATGTCGGAGTGGGGGGAGGTCAAGACTGGCATGGGGGAGGTTAAAGAGTTAAGACTGCTAGCTGGTGTTGTCACTATTCCTCATTGACAGGCAGACAGAAAATATACATATTTACATTGGATCCCATCTTGCATTCGACAGTTGGTCGTCATTGTAACTACAAAATGTTTGCTTTGTAGTTTCAAGATTTATTTTGCTAAAGCCTTGGGTAATTATAATTAAGATTTACAGGTTTCTTAGTAAATTGACTATTGGTAATATGCTATCTCTATTCCTTTTTTTTAATTTGAAATTATGATTCCGCCAACTAATTTGAAAAATCAGTTAAAAAGATAGCGACTGAAAAGCTATTCAATTCCGTTATAAGAAGCTTAAATGAGTGTAATCGGGTAAATAGGTAACAGTATTTAAGGTTTGCTCAAAGAGAAGGGGATATTGATAAGAGTGGAGGTTCAAGCCAGTCTCCGACAAAAGGAAGACTAAATAGAGCACAAGAACAACCTACGCTATCTGATGTTACCTGACAATGCCCGAAAGCTCTATCCTTTTAAATTTTAACGTTGTACCAGTAGCTGTTAGTACTACTGATGTTTGCGATTAATGCTGTACTCTCAGTGGTGCTAGTAGTTTTATTCATTGCAAAAGTGTATGAAATCTTCAATTAAGCTTCCCACCTTCCTTTGTTCTCTGAGCTAATTATTTCTTGTAAATAACGACCAGATAATTTCTAGAAATGTGTCCACTTAATTTGTATATGGTTTTTTTTTTTTTTTACAGCGTTGTCAAGCACTTATCGTCCCAAATCTTGTCAATTTACTTACTATGCGTTGATGGGCCATTCCTCTGGTATATAGGATTGTCCGTAAATAATGGTGTACTTATGTATGGCAATTCGGGTGGGGGGTTTTTAATGTTTTTTCCTAAAAGGGGGTCGTTATAAACACACGAATCAAGTGTATTTCTAGACTACATTCCTCCTTTTTTCAGGCCGAGGATTCGTGTGTTCGGGTGTGTATAAAATCTTCTGTTTGGTTTTGAGACCTGTAAACAAATTAAATTAAGCTGGGGCCCACTGATGATATTTGGTCTTGGGCCCTTTATGGGGTTAATCTGGCCCTGCAGGAAACTCCAAGTCTTATGGACCATCTTGCACCAAATGAAATATGAATTGTTTTGCTAAATTAGTAATACTTATTAGTTTTGCATTACTGAATATTTTGTTTAACTTCATATACAAATTATATGCTTAAAATGGGATTTTTCTTGTTTTGGCATCGTCAAATCTGAGATCGAAATGGCTTCTGGAATTATAAAGATGCGACAAAAAAGGGATAGGGATAGACCCTGAACAAATTGCGAAATTTACACCATTAAATAAAGTAAAATGCGCTCATTAACATACCTAAAATCCGCATCACCCTACCTAGGCTAAATTGGTCAAATTGACCCTTAAAGTGTGGAGGAGGGGGCAAAAAGCTAAAAGTTCATTATGCAATAACACTGTCATACAAAGTTCATTATACAATAACACAATAACACTGAAAAATATGTCTTCTATGGAATTAATGTGGTCATAGATTAAGGATTGAAGGTAAAAGTGATCCATCACCAGTATAAGAGGGATATTCTTTGAAATTACTATTTAGTGTTTGAAGTGGGAGGGTTTATCCGCGAAATATAGCGACATATCATATTTTAGCGAGTAAGGTGTTCTTTCTAAGGTTTCCTTGGTCATAGGTAAGGAAAAAAAGGAAAGAAGGGGATTGGAACCTACAAAAACTTACGACTAGGATCATAGACACAGAAAAAATGGAAATCGTAATAATAATAAAAAAATGTCTTTTCTGTCATTGCTGGGATTGGTAAAAGGTATAATATTTTGTTGGCATACCTTTCAAGTTTGCCCTCAAAGTACGAGGGGGGGGGGGGGTATGGTGAAAAAAAAATAAAACGGTAAAATTTGTTGGAAGAAATAACTTTTACAGAGCTAAGGGATATGAAAATACTCTCGAATAAATTTAACATGTGTCACCAGCTCAGTAATTAGTCCTTCACCTTTGAAATTAAACTAGCCAAGGCTACTGATTTCCATTTATGAGCCTAAATAACTTTTAGAATTTTTGATTGTCTGAATAAGAGTTCTGCCAAGTTTTCTTGAAATTTTGCAACCCTGGCAATGTTGCTTCAAAATCTTGGCATCGCCTGCAGAAGAATGACACTCAGACAAGATATGCTGAATATTTTCGTCACATTGATGGCAACGTTGACAAAGAGAAGAGTGGCGTAGGCTCCAACTGAAAAGAAAGTCACTTAAAAGAAGAATGGTCCATCTTTCAGCCGATAATAAATTAATGACAAATCCCTTGAGTGGAATGGACAAGACAACATTTGAGAATGGTGCTCCTTTTCTCTATACCTCAAAGCATTCCTTGCATTACCCTTCAAAGAAGGATCTAACTGTGGGATATCTGATGTCCTATTTGCTAGCAGACATGCGGTGTCAGGGTAACTGTCATAGCAACTATCTTTTCAATTAGGAAATGCTGGTTGAAACAAAAATAATGTATAGTCTACCACAATCTTGAATCCTAGAAACGTATCTACTATTTTGCCTCTGAGGCTTTATCATTCAGAGACCAAAGGCCAAAAGATTTTAAATCTTGGTACAAGTCTCTTATTGTACAAAACTATGAAATTTTGCATTTTTGTAAGGACCTTGGAGTGGTTAGGTGAGGCAGCGCTGCTTGTTTAGAGCTAGTGATATGTTTCTGAAACTACAATAATATGGTTCCCTTCGAATCTGCAGCACGCTCTAGTAATTCTTGTCAGTGCAGAGATCGTTCATGGCGCTGTTTGAATTGGATTTTCAGTATTTGTAACATACCCTCTATTGAATTAAACAGCATTTTAACCAAATAATGTAGTTAGAATAGAAACTTTGTGATCCTATTCCATAAAAATAGAATGGAAACTGCGGTAGTTCAGAAGTAGTTTCCAAAAATCGTGTTTTGGATCGTCGAGAAAAACATAATATTTTACTTAACGTGTTTCTAAAATCGTTTTTAAAAAAGTCAATAGAGATAAGATAAGATTTATTGCTGAAAAACGGCTATCACATGCCCAAAAGGGCCGAATTCGCACTTTAGCGTCAAATAAAGCGAAAAAAGAACAACAAAAACAAACAATCAATCAAACAACAGAAAATTATAAAAGAGTCAATGTCAAATGCGTAAAAATGTTAAAAACAAAAACAAATTAAACTCATAAAAACAGAAGGAATTTATGTATTTTGTTTTAATCAGATTTTGGAATTCAGAGACTTTAAAATTAATGTTATTTTTCCTTTGAGAGCCAGCCAGTTTTCATTGGTAAATTAAGATCCAAATGTATAAAGGCCATCATTGGAAACTGGGGGATAAGAGAACTCAGTAACAGAGAAAGTTTGATTCAAGCTGTTGAGGGGCTTCATTAATAAACAAAAATGGTAACGTCCTCCTAAAGGGGGCAAGAGGACAGGAGGGGCATAGAAAGCCTGCATATTGGTACAAATCAAATCAAGGGTAGAATTTCCTTGTGTTGTTGGTATTTTTACTATTTGTTTTAAGTTTAGGGAACTACAAAGGGAATTTAACTTTAGATCATTAGCATCACCTACTAAGAAAATACCGGCGTTCGGGAATTTGCATATTACAAAGTCGGCACTACTAGGCAGTTGTTGGTAAAATCGCTGTCTTTGTGCAGCGTTTTGATTTGGGGAATAATAGAAGCAACAAAAGACAATCAAATTAAAGGGGCGTGGTAAAACCTTGGGTTTTACACTTACCCAAATGATTTCATCGTAACCTGAAAGGCTGGGAGCATGAATTAATTTAGGAAAGAGATAATTATTTACAAATAATAGTATTCCACCTTCCTTTTTACCTAGGGGGTGATCATGAGGACGAAGTTTTATGAAGTGGGAGTGGTTATTAATTTTCAATAAATCAGGGTTCTGTGCTTGGACCTCAGTTACGGCAATTACATCAAATTTGTGTACCTGACAGAGGGCCTCTAGATCGATCAATTTGTCGAAATTCAGGCTTTCGGCGTTCGTAACAAGCAACTTTACTAAAGAGGGCAATTTTCTGTTCGTTAATTGTGGGTTACAAAAGAGGGCAATTTTTTGTTCGTTAATTGTGGGAGACAGTGGGGGGTGGGAGGAACGTGGATCTGGGAGAGGAGAGGCATCTTTTTCGGGATAAATGCTGGGATTCGTTTGAGAAGCAGGATTAAAAGGCGGGGCTGGACCAGGCTTCAGAGAAAAGGAGGACAGCGGACAAATTATGAGGATATTTTTAAGTTGGGATTTTAGGGGACATAAATTAGATCTAAAACACTGATTCATACTAGAGTCACGTAATTCGATGCTTCCATAACCCGAAGTACCTGGGAACGAATGGATGGAAGTAGGGTCTTCTTTGTGATGATAGAATACGGTGGGGGTCAAATTCCCCGGAATAAGCTGGTGGTGGTGCTTCAATGGACACTGATGTTTTATTTGACTGCCTTAATGACACTCGTTTTTTGACAGAGTTTTCTTGGCACTGTTGGAGGGGGAGAATTTGTTTTCTTATAGCTGATCTGCTTGCGGCATCTCACCGACCTTTGATGTAATGGTCGGAAGGTTTGATGTAAATCGTTTTTTGACAGGTCCAAACTAATGAAAGAAGGAATGGGAGGGCGTGCAGACTGTGGGTTAAAATTTTTTCGGCACTATTTAAGAGCTTTTTAAAAGATTTGTAACCATATGTCAAGTTGATTTGACTGCATTCACCGAAGCAAAGTCCACTTCTAAGACAGTCACACACCCTGGAATGTAAGAGTTGACACACAGGGACACTGCATCCATTCTTCAACTAATACTTCATGCATAAATGAAGGTATCTACACGACTCTTCCTTCTTGCAAACCCCTTCCCAGGCATATTTGCATATACCTTTATTAGCAATACCTTGCTTCCTGGATAGTTCATAACTAGTATTGAACTCAAACCCGGTTTTACATGTATAATTAAGGTCAATTTCAAAATGAACTTTACATTGAACACTTGTGCCTGAGACGGGATTAAAACCAAGACAGTTTAATCTTTTAAACACACAAACTTGTCTTTTTATCTTAGATGCACACAGAAAAGATTTTTTGAGGTGATGGGAGGAGGGGTGTCACAAATTTTTAACTGCCTCTACTTAAAACAACATTTTAGGTCCATGTATGTCAAATATTTGCAGAATAGGTACCAATATCAAGGGGGTAGACCAACCACCCCTGTATGTAGACATGGAAAGAATAGAAGAAAAAGAACGAAATGTGTGAAGATCGACGTTATGCATAATGAATAATTCATTATTGAAGAACTATTTATATGAACACATGGCCAATGCTATATTAAAAATAGGAACTTACACATTGAGGTAACTTTTAAATTTGAAAATTTCACTTGTTCTAGAACTACAGAACAGAAATGGCATCCTTTAGGATCCATGAAAACAAGGTCGGGATTTTCTAACGATCAAAGCCCAAATTAAGAGCTTAATTTGTCATTAATAAAAGGGTATTTTTGTTGACAGAGCAAAGAAATTGCCCTTTTTGCTCTAATTTTCTGTGCAAGGATTGTGTAGATATTTTACCATTAAATTTTCCACTATTATTGTATTTAATGTTATAAAAAATATCTTAATCTTAATAGGCAAATAATGACGAAAATCACGCTGCCTTTTCTATATTTTTGGGTCGCTGAGGACGTTTTATATGATCTAAGTTTCATTTCTTATGCAGATGACTTGTTGCTCCTAAGCAGCACGCTGAGGGGTTTACAAGATAATCTTCGTCTTTTAGTGACCCTATACAGAAGAATAGGACTACGAGTCAACATAGAGAAAACCGAATTTATCGTTTTTAGCGGCACCAACTCAACCAATTCCAAACTTGTCCTTGACGGTATCAGAATCCAGCAGTCCCAGTCCCTAAATTACCTTGGTATCACGTATAGCCAGACGCCTAGGTCAACTAGAGGCTTGTCGGCTGAATCAGTCTGTAAATCTATCCGCTCAGCATATGGAAAAGCTGTCAAATGCAAGTGGTCATTTAATCGATTTATTAAGTCAAAACTATTCAACGCCGTCGTCTCTCCTGCCATCTGGTATATATCACCCTTGTGGGAAATGTTGTACCTCACCGAGCGTCGAAAAATACGAACCACGTACTACAGATTTGCAAAATTTTTGCTGAGACTTCCACTGAGATTTTCTAACACGGAGATCTCATCCATATATGGAATCCTTGATCCATCAACCAAGGTGATTGATCTAGAACGGAGAGCCTCAAGACGATCCCTCAGTAAACTGTATGACTCACCGCTGACTCAACTGTTTCTGTGAATGAAATACCTGTATTTAATTTTTAGTGTTGAACATGTTTTTCTTCTTTTTTTGTTTCATTTTGTACTCCGCTTTTTTTTTCTTTTTTTTTCATTTCTCCATTGTAAGCGGGCATAAATAAATATATATTATCTTTTTTCTGCAGTTGACTGTTTAAAATTTCCTCATTACACATTTACATTCTTCATTGTTTGTAGAGTCTTAATAGGATTGCTTCAGAGATATCCAGTTCCATGCTTTGACCAGGCGGAAAATGGACTAGACGTCTGTTGTAATTTCAATTGCTTCCAATAGCTGAATTTTTTTTATAAATTGTATTTGTTTTAGGTAGAAATAATGTTTTTCATTATCTTTTTTTTTCTTTTTTTTTCTTTTTTTTTTTTGACATAAAATGTAGGCATAGCATGTTAATTGCATTTAAAATGAATATATTTAATTGGCTTAGAAACAAACGTGTAATTTGAAAGAATTATTTATTTCAATTGTTTGCATTGATAAGGTTAAAATCTGAAACCGTCCTTTTCTCTGTCTTTTCGGATCAAGACGAACAAACATATCGTCAACTGTTTTAAAAGAAAGTATTTAGGTGTTCTGTCAGTTCACTCAAAATAACTGAAATTAGACACTTGTTAAAGAGAAGTTGATCCCCGGCCGTAAAGATTGGCACTCAGAATACAAGTCATTTCAAAATCAAATTTGCAACATCCGTCGATGAGGTATCACTTATGTAGACTATTTGTTGCGGCATGGGGTTGTATTGCTGATCTGAGCCATTTTAAATAATAATGTAGGTGCAGCAGATACTATCATGCAACTAGTCATCATTCTCCTACTGACATGGCCGCTGAATCCTCTTAATATCATTTTTTATGAAGTCCGTCTTTATTTCAGACCTAACTCCTATTAACTGAATTTAAGTGAACTAATATTATTCTTTGTGATAGCCCACAGAAACTAAACAGGACGTTTAACTGGGTGACTTGAGTTGCCAGTTGATTCCTGTGAATCAAAAGACTAATTGCTCGCATGGAAGTTAATATAAAAGCAGCATTATGGGCTGTGTGTTTTATGGCCTATCGTTGTAAAAGTCATATTCTGGGCAACTGGTATTGGCTGGTCTTGAATAAACAAGAATATCGAGATAGTCCTTTCAGTTAGGATCATTGCATTCCTTCTTCGCCTTCTTCGAGACGAGGTGCTCCCGCTTATCAGTAAATGCCGGAAAATATCCGGCATTACAGTTACTTACAGCTAAGAACTTTAGCTGTAAAGTTATGAAAAGTTATGAACTTTACTCAATGTTAACATATAGTATTGGTTATTGGGAAGTATACAGACTTTTTCAGAGGAGATTTTTTCTGGTAGGTGGGGGAAGGAGAGGGTCGGGGGCTATATGGAAGGATCTTTCCATGAAGGAAGTGGTCATGGGGGAAGGGACATTGCTATGAAGGGGGCGCCGGATTTTCAGCATTATTAAAGAAAAAGATCAGGAATTAAATAAAAAAAAACAAGTTTTTCAACTGATCAACTGATTGTGATTAAGAGGTCATTTTTAAATAACTGGAAAAAAAATTCGAACTATAGTTTAAAGAGAAGGGTATTGACTAGGGGGCGAACCCCCTAATATACGTGTTAAAAATTAATGAATATAGAAGTTCGTTACGTAATTTAATTCGTAAGTTACGTATATTTATTACTAATAAAAACGTTCGTAAATAAAATTAAACAAGTTTCGAGAAAGCCATTTAACCAAATATAATATGCAAATTTTGTTTTAATTATTCATGTACGGTGAGCCAAAATCAAAACCTGCATTAATTCAAAAACGTTCAAAAATTAAATAAAAAAAAAACAAGTTTTTTAACTGAAAGTAAGGAGCGACATTAAAACTTAAAACGAACAGAAATTATTTCGTATATGAAAGGGGCTGTCCCCTCCTCAACGCCTCGCTCTTTACGCTAAAGTTTGACTCTGTCTCACAACTTTATTTTTTAAAACAATAAAAAGTTTGACTTTCTCACAACTCTATTTTTTAAAACAATAAAAAACTTTAGCGTAAAGAGCGAGGCGTTGAGGAGGGGACAGCCCCCTTCATATACGGAATAAGTTTAAGTTTAGGTAGTGGGGGAGGGGGGTGGGTCGGGGGTTATTTGGGAGGATCTTTCCATGAAGGAAGTTTTCATGGGGGAAGGGACATTGCTATGAAGGGGACGCCGGACTTCCCAGCATTATTTAAAAAAAGATCAGAAATTTAATATAAGAAAACAAGTATTTCAACTGCAACAGCAGCAACATCGAAACTTTAAACGAACAGAAAATATTACTTATATGATAGTGTTCACCCCCTAGTCATTACCTCGCTCTTTAAGTCAAAGATTTTTTTAGTACGTTCATAAGAGCTATTTATTCTAATTAACGACCTTTGTGATTAAGTGGTCATTTTTAAAGAATTGAAACAAAATTCGAACTTTAGCTTAAAGAGCAGGGTATTGACTAGGGGACGAACCCCCTAATATACGTATTAAAAATATTTGAATATAGAAGTTCGTTACGTAAGTTAATTCGTAGGTTACGTATATTTATTACTAATAAAAGCTTTCGTAAATAAGATTAAACAAGTTTCGAGAAAGCCATTTAACCAAATAAAAGTAAATTAATATGAAAATTTTGTTTTAATTATTCATGTACGGTGAGCCAAGATCAAAACCTGCATTTATTCAAAAACGTTCAAAAATTAAATAAAAAAACAAGTTTTTTAAGCTGAAAGTAAGGAGCGACATTAAAACTTAAAACGAACAGAAATTATTCCGTATATGAAAGGGGCTGTCCCCTCCTAAACGCCTCGCTCTTTACGCTAAAGTTTGACTCTGTCTCACAACTTTATTTTTTAAAACAATAAAAAACTTTTGCGTAAAGAGCGAGGCGTTGAGGAGGGGACAGTCCCTTTCATATACGGAATAACAGCTCCTTACTTACAGTTCGTTACCACGAACTGTTTGATAATGACAAGCCCTCCAATCACTTTCGACTATTAAAAAGGGCACTAGCCCTCTCAATTTCCAATCGAATGAGCCCTTTTTGAGTTTCTACAACGACGCTTTCTATAAACACCTTATATGCCCCCAGGACATAAATTACAGCCGTTGACCTGAGGGCTGTGTGGGGTTTGTCATCCTCAAAGACCTATTTTCGAGAACTTTCAACTATGTTAAACAAAATGGCTATGTCAAAATTTTGATTGAATGTATTTGGGGAAATGGTGGATGTGAGAGGGGCGTTAGTTGCTCCTCAATCACTTTCAACTATTAAAAAAGGCACTAGCCCTTCTAGCCCTTTTAATTTCCAATCGAATGAGTCCTTTTGAAGAGGGAATTTTTTTTGTTTAAGAGGGAATAATATTTTTTGTTAGTAAAAACTTATTAACACAGACTAGTGTTTGAAGCTTGTAAGAAATATTTACAATTAATTAGTATTGAGCCAATACAAAATGTTTTCTAGGTTCTATTGAATCGTAGAATCAAGTAGATTCTGTGCTTGCGTATAAAATATCTGTCTTCAAAAGTTGGTGACGGCAAGAAAACCCGTTTTGTCGATAGCCACATGACTAGAAATTTTTGTATTAGTGCTTACTTTCATTTGGACTTTTTTTCCTTTCTTTCAATTAAAGCCGTCTTTTAGGTTATGCCCAATACCAGCGGTTTTTTCTTGTAACATTCATGATTTTTGCATCTTGTCGGAACATTTGTTTAGATTTTTGAATCAGATGAATGGATTTTGATTTTCATCTCTTTTGAATATTTCAGGGATAATGTCCGACAATCCTGAACAACAGCTGTCTTCAACATTTGCTGCTAGAAAGATCTTGAGTCGAGAGAAAAATTCTCCAATCGATGCTTTTATTCAAGCCGGAATTGTCCCAAAACTTGTCGATTTCCTTCAAAGGGAAGAAATGTGAGTTTACTTGTTATCTCATTTTATATTTATGCAAAAGAATAGATTGAAAGATGGAATTTTGGAACCTTTTAGAATAATAGCTCCTAATTGCTGTTCTTGTTCCAACACATTTTGTAAAATCAATTTAATTATTTACTCAGTGCCTTTGAAGCAACTTCTTTTATTTCTGTGCGCCAGTTTTTGCTGCAACTTAAGAAATGAAGGATTCGACGTAACATCGTAACGTCTAACCCGTAGAGACAAGGGTTTAAAAGTATGAGCATTTGATTGGGGATTTTCTGTGAAAACTGTGAAGTTGAGATCTCCAGTGATGTAATTCAAGATACAATAGTTGTGATCTTTGAGATTTCAAAAATAAGAGTTCAGAGGTGTGTGCTAGATATAGATTGTCACAACAATCAAATAAGATAAAAACCTAATAGATTCATGTAACAAAACATGTGATGGTGTAAAGTGTCATTGTCGTTTTTCTGGACGATTGTAAAAAATACTTATCTAGTGGTATGATCACGTAAGCTCTATTATTTTCCATGATATGACCCAAATAATTGGAATTTTTAACGTCGCTGGTTATAAAAAGGGGAAATTTCGTCTGATGGTTAATAGAAGGCCAAAGTTAGATTATATTGTGCTGTTATACGCATCGTATGTGCAAAAATGTGAACATTTCACAAAAAAGAAAACTTTCTCATGGTCCGTAGTAGAAAAAAGGATTTGGGAAATGGGGGGGGGGAATGTCAAATATGAAAAAGTGCTTATTCATATCAGTTATTTTTTCCAGCAGAGAGATATCCTTTGGGCCAATCTGAGAGTGGGAGAACTCCCTCTCCTTCATACCCGCCAATCTTGTGAGTCGGTGAGCACATATTAGGCCCGAGACACAGTTTGTGTTTTTTTACCGAGCGTTTCTTTTGCCGAGAGATCATTTGCCGTCGCTACTCTAGCGCAGACACACCAGGCGGTACACATTCTACCGTCGTAACATCAGTTGATTATAATATATCTGATACATCTATTTGATAGATCATAAATAAATCATAGTTAGTTCAAAACCCTTTTTGTACTTTCTTCGAAGGATAATTTAAAAATGACAAATTCCCCCCCCTCCCCGACGTTATACAGTGAAAAATACATGGTATGCCCCCCGTATTTTCATGTTAATTTTTTAACCGTACAGACAATGGGAGGGGGGAGGGAGTAGTTAAACTTAGAGTTATTCTGAAAACCAATAGGTAGAAACATTCTTAGTGTAATTTAATTCAGATTTTGTTAAAATATAATTTAGTTTAGGGCACATAAATTGGATAAGCACTCATTTCTTTTTTTATTTATGATAAGTAGGTTTTGATTTGCTTATAGACAAAGGCAGGGGTTAATTTGGGCCCAATTCCTGACAATTTAAACTTGCTTGAATTTATTTATCTTGGTAGTCTAGTGCCTATATAGGCAGCTCAATGAAAAACAAACCCGGAAAAATCTTAACCAGTAGCAGACATTTCGTCGAAGTCATACACCAAGTTATGTTCTGTGTAAAGGAAAAACTGTGAGAAAAAGAAAAGTCGGTTAAATAAACTACAAAAAGACAAAATTGGACAAATTAATCCTCAAAAAAGGAAATAAAACCAAAAGAACTAAATTCGGGTATGCAAAGGTCTGAATTTTAAACATGAGATCTAAACCTATTTCTTACAAGTGTCTAAACCATAAGCACTTTGTCTGTTGTATTTATTTGTTATTATCTATCAGTCTCCCTAAACCTCCGCTACAAATTTGACACTATATCTTCATAATTAAATTGCGTGTTAATTGCTAATTGACTCTTGAGGAGGGAAAGAGAGAGCATAAACTGATGGATTTTTTTCTTTTAGGCCAGAACTTCAGGTTGAAGCTGGTTGGGCTTTGACAAATATTGCTTCTGGGACTTCTAAACAAACAAGAACTGTGGTTATGTATGGTGCCAGTCCTGCGTTCGTCTCTCTTCTGACTTCTCGTCATACGAACGTGGCCGAGCAAGCTGTTTTGGCCCTTGGAAATATAGCCGGTGACGGGGCTGTTCTTCGAGATGTAGTTTTTAGATGCAACGTTTTACCGCCTCTGTTGAACTTGATTAACACAACCACCCCTGTGAGTTACTTTCTTTTTTTTTACCTTAATTTTCATTGAATTTTCAACTATAATTATGCATGGTGCCATTCCCGCGTTCGTCTCTCTTCTTACTTCCCGTGATACGCACTTTGCCGAGCAAGCTGTTCGGGGTGTAGATATGTAGCCGATGACGGGGCTTGTCTTCGAGATGAAGTTTTTAGATGCAACGGTTTACCGCCTCTGTTGAACTTGATTAACACAACCACCCCTGTGAGTTACTTTCTTTTTCTTTTTTTTTACCTTACTTTTCATTGAATTTTCAACTATAATTATGCACGGTGCCTGTCCCGCGCTCGTCTATATTATGACTTCTCGTGATAAGCACGTTGCCGAGCAATCTGTTGGGGGTGTATAACGAGAAGTAAGAAGAGAGTCGATGACGGGGAGTGTCTTAGAGATGAAGTTTTTAGATGCAATGGTTTACCGCCTCTGTTGAACTTGATTAATACAAACACCCCTGTGAGTTACTTTCATTTTCTGTTTTATTTTATTTACCTTAATTTTCATTGGATTTTCAACTATAATTTGCTTTGAACTTATAAATCAAGTAATATAATCAACGTCCATACATAAAATTCATCAAAAAAGAAAGTATCTTTCGCATTCTTCTCGTACCCTTTATAGTCCTTGCTTTACTGGATGTTTTTTCATTTATTTTAATTCATTCCCATTTATGATTCATTTTTGACATGGATCTAAATAATTGATATAAACAACTGAAAGTTTCTAAGTTTCTTCTAGTGACGTGGCTACTGAAAGTAAAAAAAATTCATGCCTATCTTTGGATTATGTTACTGTTTCCATCGATTAAGTATTTGGAGCTTTTAGGTTTCCTCTTTTAGTTTACCCCTGGTTCAATGCTTCGTTTTAATAATGAACCTCAAATCTTCAATAAACAAATAATTGTAATTTTAAAGTGCAATTGCTGAGACCTGTGTAAACATGTGCATAATGTTATTCAATTTGGACTATCGAATGATTCTTTTATCTTAAGAAAGCTACTATATGAAAACCACTCCTTTTATGTTAATGCTGCTCCTTTTGATGTTAATATTTCTCGTTTTATATTATTACTGCTCTTTATATATCAATGTTACTCTTTTTATATTGTTTAAATAAAGAGTAAAAAATATACACAAAAGGTCTAAGGAAAAATTAAATCAAAACGAACCTTACAAACAAAACACGAAATTAAAATAGACCCTATCCAAGCAACGATTGAAAATAAAAGGTCCCTGAGATAGTTCAGTTTTGGGAGTATGCGAGCTTCAGAACATATTTTTAGCTCTTGAATTTTGTTCTCAGTTTGTGAATGAAATTATTTATGTGTGGGAATTATGTAAATGAAATTTACATAATTCTTGAACCGAAGTATTTCAAGGATATTTTATTTTTCTATCGATATTCCACAAATTTGCTGAAATCTATTATAGAAAAAGGTTCAGAAAGGTAAATATATATATATATATATATATATATATATATATATATATATATATATATATATATATATATATATATATATATATATATATAGCTTTTCAACCCTCAACTGAAGCATTTCATTGACGGGTAATGAAAAGAAATTTTACTGTTTTACCCTGCATTCCAAAATTGAGTAATAAACCAGGAAGCACACTTCCATTATTGCCCCCATTAAAGATCTTATGCAGGTTTTCAGGGAGGCAATTAAAATTAAGAAATGTATATTTGTTTATTTTTTTTATTTTTATTTCCTGGTATAGGATGTTAGTCGTTTTGCTTTACCTTGTCCTCAAGAGTTGAAAATATGTGAAAGGAGAAGGTTATGTTTGGTATTGTGGAAGGCAAAAGATGCTTATCATCAATCCTAATTTTATTTGGTTGATCCTTGGATTTACTACTTACTTTGAATTTATATTCAAAATATCTGTCAAAACCAAGCAGATGAAATCTTATATTTTCATCCGGGCTATAAGAAAATTTGCTATCGATTCAATTTTTAGTATTTCTCAAGTCATAATTTTGGCTCTCATAAATGCATAAAACAAATTTCTATTAAGTCATCCCTCTTCATGAACCAGGCTAGAAACACTTATCCTTGGATCTAAGGTGTCCTGAATGACAAAAGAAGCTCAGTGTTATTGACATGATAAAGCTAGTATGAATATTAAGTTTGGGAAGTGGTCTCTCATGCTGTTCCCTTAATTCGTATAGCTGATGTTGTAATTCGTTGCTATTCTATACTCTAATGTCTTTCCTAGTAAATTGGTTTGTAAATTAAAGAATCCTTTGCAAAAGTTAATGAGAGGATTTACTTGGCACCTTAAGAGTGCAGTGTTTTCTCGAGTCGATGTACTTACTTAGACTTAGGTCTTCCCATGCCTGTTGGGGCATAAGATGACAGTGGTGCCTCTTTATGACGACCTTAAGCGGTTTTGACCAAATATATTCAAGGGACGAATTCAACAGTGCAGCATCCTTCTCGTGATAACGGCCAAGCGTTACTTTCTGCCGTACATGTCTTCTAATTCTGGGAGCGATCCAACAACAAAGAAAAGGCGCCAAGTGTGCTTTTAAAATATTCGGAGCTTACATATATGTTTCAAATGTAATACAAAATATTTTTACTGTTTTAATTACTGGAATAAAAGAATGAGTTACTATGCAGCTGGAACGGTGGGTGCTTATTCAATAGATAAAATGACGTTCTATAGTTGCATGCAAGGGATCGGACTCCTCCAAGCAAATTTATTAGGCCCAGTGGTGGCATTTTGATCAATTAATCTATCCCCCATTGGCGAAACCAAAAATGTTTGAAATACACTCCGGCGGAAAAGAATTTGCTACTCTCCTTATCGATTTTAGCTGGGACTTTCGATTTACAATCCAGACACCCCCTCCCCTCTCCCAATCAGTCACCAAACTATCATGGGTTCATATCTATGCTTCCAAAACTTGCATCAATAAATTTTGGCTCTACTGAATCTTAGCACTGTTTTATGAAATCTGTTGTAATGCCCGTATGGTTTCCAGAGTACGCGCGTCGTACTTGTAGACTCATCAGCAAAATTCGAATTTTTGCTCTTAAATGATAACGAAACGTCGATTCTTGTGGACTCTTTTTTTATGCTAATTTCAAATTAGTTTTGATTTTTCCATCACTCAAAATTTATATGTAATATTTATTTAAATTTGCGTTCGGGGAATTTTGTCTCTTTAAGAATTGTTTTTTTACGATTTTTTCTCTGTTGCATTTTTGAAAACTAAATTCAAAATTTGTAAAAGGCTGGCATCCACTGTTTAGCGTTATAGGTTTTTTTTTTTTTGATACTGAGTTTCACAGAAAAAATAGTATTCAAAACTTTGGGTGATGGTATTTTTTAAGATTGACTACTGGTTTGCTAGTGTGTTGTGTAACTGTTCTATCTTCATGTTTTTCTTCTTGGGAGACAATTTTCAGTTTTTACGACGTCGCAACTGCTTTTTTCACGTCTCCAATTACTGACAATATTTTCCTCCTGAATTCTTAGACAGGGTTTGTTACTTGGCCACTCTCTTCAGTTTGTCTAAGGTTTCATATTTCTTTATATTATGTTACTAGCGCACCACCCTGGAAACAGCCATAGATATCTTCATTGTTTCATTGTCTGCAATGAAAAAGAAAATAAGTCAGTACTGAATCCGTTTCATTGGGCAAACGTTCCAATTACCAAAAATCCAAGATTCGTTGTGTTGTCTTCCGATTGCCTTTGCACGGAAATCTATGATAACCAATGTTGCCGAGCCAATCACTGGTTTCTCCAATCTAGGAAATTATTTTGATTTATACAATGGCTGTTCACTAAATAAGTGGTGCAATAGGTGGCTATAGCTTTCAACTGTGAATCTAGGTAGATAAATACTATATGTTAAATACAGCGGTAATATTTATTACTATTTTCTATAGACTAAAGAAAAATGGTATCGAAGCGAAATAAATAAAGAGGTGAGATTTCAATGTCAGACGATTCTCCCACGAAGAGTTTCATGTCTCAAGTTGTGAAACTTTTAAACCAAATAGCAGAATTGTAATAAAAAGGTTTTTTTTAAATTTGAATGGATCCTTGAAAATTCCTTGGGAGACCCCTCCCCTCCTCTTACAAAGACGAACATAACTTGTTAGCTAAGATAGATGTTCGCTTATTCCGGATACCTCTTATAAAATTATAAGATGATGCACCTCAAAGAAAAGATTAAGAAATGACTCGGCTGTCCACTGTCGTAAAATATTGCTGGGACTAAACTTCAAAGCAGTATCCAGGGGGGCTAGGGGGTTTGACCCCCCCCCCACTCCGAAATGTTTTTCTGACTTGTAAAACGTGACAAAAAGGGACATAAACAAATTTTGTATGCGTTTTTTGAGGTTTTTTGTGTACCCCCCCCCCCCAAAAAAAAAAAAAAAAAACGAAAGAATTTTTTAGTAAAGCCCCCTCCGAAAAAAAAATCCTGGATACGGCTTTGCTAAACTTGTCCGGCAGATTTTGATGTTAGACCTCCATGGCGTACATTTTATAAAAATTATCATTTTCAGTTTGAAAGTTTATAAAGGATTTTAGAGAAAAGTAAAATGGACTACAATATCGAAGGTGTCGACTCAAGTTTTTTTTTAAGCGTTTTTTTTTTTTTTTTTTTTTTTTTTGCTAGGTCCTGCAAAACCCTGATTCTTTCTAAGCTCAAAGATAGAGTATCTTTTTTTTTGTACCAGAATTCGCTTTTGGTAAAACATCTTCAATTACTTCAAGTCAAATTTAGATGTTTTGTTAAGTAAATAAATCAACTGTAGACGATGGGGAAACAATTGACTGTTCTACAATTCGAGCATTGGGTTTTGACATGTTAACTGAAATATCACCTTGTGTTGTGTTCTGGAGCAACGCTACCGCTTTTGACATAGGAGAAATGTTCCCCGAGAGTTGACAAAACCGCCAATATTTTTCCAGTAAAAAATCGGGAAAAAATTGAGCGTACTATATAGTACAAACAACAAGCAAAAATAAACCCTTCTAATTCTAAAAGTAACCTTCCTGGGGATCTTTTAACTTTAGTCATGTGATGCTGAAAACTATTTCTTCTAGGTCTGAGATAAGAAGGTCAGTCTCTTTTCTAGATTTTAGGAACTAATCATAATTCTTCATTCCCTTAATATCACCAAGGTGTCTTGCAAAAGTAATTCTCCTTTGTGCGATTTGAATCCGACCCATCCATTGTATTGGATAAATAGAGGTTGGGGGGGGGGGTCCTATACCTGGAAGAAGAGTGTTGGATATCAAACAAACTTGATCGGAGGGTCCTAAATTTAGTTTGTGGGGTCCTGTATCCATTTTCATCTGCGCGGAGGGATATGGTGCATAAGATCCTTTTATCAAGATATTTAGCAGAAAAGGATATCGGATTTTAACGAAGCTTGGTGAAAAGCAATATGTATTGTCATAGTTATGCTTTCAGGGCCTCAGGAACTGGTCTGGCCTTTGGGGAGAGGCTCTTAAATTCTCGTCATCAGGACACTTTGCTGAAAGCCATATCAGATATAAGCTAAACTTTGCCAGAAGCTAGAGAAACTGATAATTTTGCTTTTTCGTAGTCCGTATCCTTTTTGAGCATAGTGAGAGAAGGTGGCCAATTTTTGACATCAGGACATGTACCAAAAGGGGTTGTTGGGTCTTTTCAAACTTAGTGGGAAGTAAAAGTATTGGTCCCAGCTTTGCACGTCGAGAGTTCGTACCAGATGCAACCTAGTTCTTGTCGTCAAGATATTTATTGTTAGTGGTTGTAGGATCTTAACGAACATCGGGTTTAAGTAGAGTCGGATTAAAATAAAATTTCATGAAAAGCGAGAGCTAGGCTTATAGATATGTTTTAATGGTCTGTACATGTCCAATCTCTTTTGAAGGAGGAGAGCTTTGGTATCAAAATCTATTTTTACTAGCCTAATCACTAGGATTAATTCTTCAAAATCTGATCAAAAGCTGTCGTTTTGATGTTGGGTGTCCTTGGGGAACCAGAGGAAGATACAGAATTTATGGTGGAGGGGGGGGGTACCAACGATACTGTAATTATTGTAATTTTTGGCCTTCTAGTAAATGGCACGTGCCCCCTATGCCACCTCTCCCTGACCAGTCCCCGTCATCCTGTCCGTTCTTGCCATATGTGTTTATATGAATGGTCTGTTAGATCTCAATAAGCTTTGGTAGGGATTCGTAGCTACAAATTAATTCGCGGTTCGATTCTATACCCCTATTTGCACATCATTTATGAAAATATTAATAATTTCAACAATAGCAGGATTAAGTGGAATGATAATGTAACTAAAAACAAATGTCAAAATAGGTACTAACAAGATTACCTAAGGTAAGATTACCCTAAATAAGCATTAAAATTAGCAAATTTATGATATGCGGTATAGATTTGTTTTTTATAATCAAGGTTTGGTATAGCATGCTCTCTTTCCCCTTCCTCTTTTGTCCAAAAACACGCAATTACTTTTCTGTAAAATGTGTTTTCCTTAAACATGATGATGTTTAACCCCTGTTCACGTTCTGAATATAGCTGAGGTTACAACTATTCCTGATAAATTATAAAGTAACTCATTTATTCACATGGGATATTCTTGTTATTAAAGTGGTTTTATTTTCAGGTATCATTTTTGAGGAATGTCGCTTGGACCTTGTCGAATCTTTGCAGGAACAAGGATCCTCACCCAGCCATTGATAAAATAAAACTGTGTTTCCCTGGTCTGAAGTACATCCTAACATTCGATGATGAAGAGGTTTTAGGTTAATCATTTCATTTTTACATTGTAATCCTACTGGTTTGCTGTCTTCCTTTGAAAAAAAAAACAAAAAAAAACGATAAAATACAAAGAAAGGAAAAGTAACAATAAGCAAGAATTTTAAAAAAAGGTGATTTTAAGCCACTGGAAAAGAAGAAACGAATAGACGGAGCAGGTATTTCGGCAAGGACCTCGGCCAAACCGTCCTCATTGCCCAAAAAATCACCATCGTTTTGGGTTCTTGTTTAGTGTTGTATTTATTTTTTGTTGTTTTTTTTTGTTTCTTTGTAAAATGTCAAGTAGGCATGACTAAATACATTTTGATTACTAGAATAAATTCTTACATACGGCCATTAAAAGCTATCATGAACTTTGATGAAGCTAAGAATGACTTCTTAACTATGAGGCTCAGTAGGAATTCGCTATTGAAGTTTGCGATCAATTCATTAGTTAAGCTTGCTAATTTTTAAGCTATTACACTTCAATTTTTCTCTATCGAGCAATTAGTGTTCGATTGTAATTAATCTCAGTCAAATGTCAACTATATTTTAACTTGATGCAAAATCAATCAAAAATGCACATCTTTTAAAGTTAATTGGAAAATTACAAGACTTGAACCATTAGATTTTTTTAGGATGTCTTTTTATCAACTCTGAGGAGTTTACCTTACCCGGTAAGCACATATACTTTGGCAGCAGCATAAACGGGCTTCATTCCTCCTATTGGAACTTGTTTGGAGTAGAAGATGGATGACAACATTTGTCTTTTTTATCATATGTTCATTTCGTCTAGTTTATATTTTCAAACGGGATACAAAAAGTGATAGAATAACGTGAAAAAAATTATAGTAAAACTTGAAACGGACGCAAGTTACCCAGAATATATATGGGGCTACCACTTCCTTCCCTTTACCTTGGGCTTTTCTAAACAGAATCCACATTTTCAACTTTGAACTCCTATTAAAATGTTAGAAACATTAATGTGCTTAGTTTGGGTGTTTCCAGCTATAGATCAAGTTTTGGGTATATTTCGTGCACCTCTTAAGCGTTAAGACGGAGAGGGGGTATTAAAGAGTTGCAACCCTTCTATTCGGGATATGTTTTACTGGTTTAAAAATTGTATATTGATTTTTACTTTCATTTGTTTTTTTTAACACAAACTTTTATTCAGTTTTTGAAAATGTTGTAAGTGAAGTATTACCAATATGGAAGCGAACGTCCATCATAAAAATCTGTGGGCTGGGGGCCGGTCCTTCGTACTTTTCTTTGAGAAACCAATCTTCTTCTCCCTCCCCACTACGTTCAGCAGTGGAAAAACTGATGGGCTGTTGTCATCTCAAAGGAAAAGATAGGAAAGTACTTATTGCTTAGTAGGTATTCATATTTTTTCTAGTCGATACATGCTGGGCTCTTTCGTACATCTCAGATGCGAGTAACGACCGAATTCAATTAGTTGTAGATGCTGGTCTTATACCTCGACTTATTGAACTTCTGAATGGTGACGAGACTGCCATTGTTACACCTGCACTCCGCTGTATTGGCAACATTGTCACTGGAAAGGTAATTCCCTCCTACTTCTTTAAGTTCACAACCACTTGTGAATGTTCATAAAATGATTTGAAATATTAGCTTATGCCCCCAAGACCGTAATACGTAGACATTCTTCATTACTCAATTCGTTAATGAATTTATTCGTAATACGTAGTCTTTTTGATTAATCACCTTCATTAGAAAAGTGTTGCCATGAGAAAACCACTAATTGGAAAAGAAACATTTTTCTGAGTCAGTAATATCAAGTTGGTTCCAAAAAAGTGACAGATATTCAGTGTTCGCACTTTTACGTTCTAGGTAGAGGGTATTACTTCCCCCCAAAGATTCTTATAGGGATCGCAGTGGCTATTTACAAAAATTTATTTCTGAAAATGCTCTTTTTCGGGCATCTGATCCCCTTCTTCTCAAACATTTTCTACGCAAAGGTGGAGGGCGTTGGAGACTCATTTGTCTCCTCTTTAAGCTGATCTGACGGATCTTATCCCTAAAAAAAATGGAAATTAGCTGCCTATCTGTTTTTTCCACACCTCTTCCCTTCCCCTTTCTTGCCCACTAGTGAAAAATTGCAAATTAGTTGTCTGACTATTTTTTCCATTCCTCTCCCCCCTTGCTTGCCCACTAGTAAAAACATTTCAACTTTTATTGTAAAAGCGTTTCATGCTATCTTTTTCTTCGACCTCATAGATCATGTAGTCGAAGCTCTGGTGTTTACAATATATCCTTAACGAAGTTGATTAATCTCTGACAGAGAGTTTATCGAAAGTTTTCAATCTCCTTGAAAAGTTACAATGTTGCGCAATATATTTGGTAACGGAGGGAACGCCAACTCTACACTGATACTTTCTTTTATAAATTCAAATCAGCCCAGGATACTAACATTTTGCCTCTCAAGATCGCTTTATAATTATGCATTTACTTGGTGCCTTATTTCCCTATAGGCAAATTTATTACCATTTTTCCTCTAGGCAAGTCTATTGTTTTGCTACACCTTTTTGGCTTCGTCTAACTAGTAGGATAACATGTATCTTTATTCTCCTTTCCTTAGTTTTTATCATCTTTTATTCCCTTTAAAAACAAAATAAGCTTTTAATGCTTTACACGATCGAGTTAGAACAAAAAATTGTTTATCAACTGATACAAGAGCTAAATGTGGCGGGGAGTAGGAGGGGGAGGGGTTGCAGATAGATTTTTTTGTTTTACACTTTAGCATTTTTACGATATACATATTAAATTTTTCCTATTAATCGACACATACCCTAATAAACATATTGTTTTTCCAATGAATTTTTAAACAACACTATCTTTTAGTTGTCATTACTTTCCTATTTTTCCCTATGTTTTTCGAGTTTTAAATTCTTGAAGAAAAAATTAAAAGTCTATTGGACTTAAGGTCGACGAAGGATAGGGAAGACATACAAAGCCCTCTTGTATTTGAGAAATATCCTTGATTTGGAGCTATAGTTTAGATTTTCAGCTCCCCTTCGCTACACACTTGGTAGCTCAGCTCATTTTGATAGATTTTGTTTAAAATGAGCCCTGAAATAGCTCTCTAATTTTCAGTGCGCTGCTAGCAGCGGGAAAAAAGAGGACACATCAGTGCAAAAAAGTGATGTTCCTTGTTGTTCAAGCCAGGGGACGGTAATTTTCTTTAGAGGCTTTTCAGTCACGACAATGCCAATGGTGTATTTTTTATTTCGATCCAATGCCATTTTTTTTTTAGAGATTTGGTTGTTTGTTGTTTTTTTTTTCGAAATCCTCTTAAATTTGTTTTCACAATAAAATTTTACTATTAAGACTAATTTAGATAATGGTTACAATTCCTGAACCAGCTAGGAATAAAATATTTTTTAACTATAATTTTTGGTTATTATGGGCTGTATTTTCTCTTTGAAACTCGTTTTTTTTTAATTTTTGGTTACTACGGGCCGTGGTTTGCACCTTACTAGATTTTAGCTACCGCTGCGACCACGATGAGTGAACATACATAAACAAAGAGGGAACATGGGCAACTTTGATCCATGGATCTGAGTTCTGAGCAACAATTAATATCATTATATATCAAATGTTCAATTTGATTTTATTTGTACTTTCCAAGACTGTTCAAGACTCGTATAGTTTTCAGTAAAGCGCCAATGACGCAGTAGATTTTAGACTTTTACAGTGAGAGAAGGAAGCAAAACCTTAACTCTTCTTTGTAGAGGTTTTGTTCGCTTCAAGCTTGATTTGTATATTCAATTTAAGTTTCACTCGTTTTAAGATTTCTTTACTCATTTATATCAGTACCTACTGTTAGTTTGTTTGCTATGATTGTTTATTTAATTTCTGTTCGTTTGGGGTTTCATTTATGCTTCAATAACAAAATATTTTTGTTCGTTTTAAGCTTTACTCATTTTAAGATTTATTTATTCATTTATATTAATACCTGTTGTATCTTTGTTGATATGATTGTTTATTTAGAGTTATTGTAGGTTTCTATTTCTTCTGATATTAAGTTTAATGTGGCCTTTACTTTTGTTTAAAAAACTTCTTTTTCGGAAAGTTCTTTTTAGTTAATAAATTTTAAAACGAGTGAAACTTACATTGAATACGCAAATCAAGCTTAAAATGAACAAAAATCACTACAAATAAGAGTTGTAAAAGTCTACACTGTAAAAGTCTAAAACCTACTGCGTCGTTGGCGCTTTACTGAAAACTATATATGTCTTGAACAGTCTTGGAAAGAACAAATAAAATCAAATTGAATATTTGATACACAATTGCATTGACTGTCGAAAAATCATCTTTTCAAAATTTTTCTTTAACTAAATTTTCATTTTCAATGCTGTAATAACTGGAAAAGAAAATATTTGTTATACAATTCGTTTTCAGTGAAGCGCCAATGACGCAATAGGCTTTAGTTTTTTACAGTTAAGGAAGGGGGCAGCATCCAAACTCTTGTTTATAATGAAACTATATTTGTCTTGAACAGTCTTGGAAACGAACTAATAAAATTAAAGTGAATATTTGATGTGCAATGATATTAATTGCTGAAAGCTCATCATTACAAAATTTTATTGTAATTTCAAGGTTTATTCTCAATATTAAGTGCAAATGAAAATATTTGTAATACAATTAGTTTTCAGTAAACCGCCAATGACGCAGTAGGTTTTAGACTTTTACCGTGAGGGAAGGAGGCGATACCCAAACTCTTGTTTGTAGTGATTTTTGTTCATTTCAAGTTTTATTTGCATATTCAATGTAAGTGTCACTCGTTTAATATTTATTTATTCATTTAAATTAGTATCTATTGTATGTTTGTTTGCATTGATTGTTTATTTAAATTCTGTTCGTTGTGGATTTCATTTATACTTCAATAGCAATTTTTTTTTTAATCTTTATTTGCATAATTAATTTAAGCATTAATCGTTTTAAGATTTATTTATTCATTTATATCAGTACTTGTTGTTTTTTTGCTATGATTGTTTATTTAATTTCTGTTCGTCTGGGTTTCATGTGTTCTTTAATAGTAATTTCCGGTCGTTTTGAGTTTGTATTTTTACAAGTATTTGTATCTACTGATCTTAAGTTTAATATGGCCTTTACTTTTCTTTGAAAGAATGCTTTTTCGGAAAGTTTTTTTTTACTAATTTTTGTTTATTTTTATTGTATAAAGTTTTGTTTTTTAAAAACTCCTTATTTCAAACTCTAGTAAACGAGGTATCAGTAACAAAAAGTAACTTGCATAACTTACAGCCCATGCACCGTCAATCGAAGTTGCTACGTAAATCGAAGTATAAAAGTAACAATAAGCAAGTTCCGTAACTTAGAGCCATTTCCCTGGGATTGGGGGGGGGGGTAGAGACAATTTGCGCTCCCATTTGCGCTTGAACTCGGAGGATATGTGGGGGTCGGGTTTGATACTAGGGAGTGGACGGGGATGGCTGTGGACACCCTTCCATCGATGGCCCTGTTTTCATTAATCTTAGTGCACAGCTAGCAGCGCATTCAGGAGATCCAGAATCAAACATGTTCTCTTTTCTTAATAAATAACGTGAAAAAAGGAAACTAGAACTTTCAATTTCTAATCATTTGAATCCCCTCTGAAGTGTATACGACCACCTCTCGTGGGCATAAGTTAGAACCCTTCCCTGGGCTAGGGGGAGGGGGTATATTGAAACCGAGTAGTTTATCATCTGATCGTTGGACTATTTCAAACTTAATGGACATCTCAAAAATTTGATATTGTTGTCCCTGGAGTTGGTTAGATCATTTTTGGTCCATTTTGAACAAAATGGCTATGTAGAAAATTCGATCAGACGTATTTGGGGAAAAGAGGGTTGGGGGAGGGGGCTAGTTGCCATCGGCACTTTTGATTCTTAAAAACAAAATTACTACTTTTGATTTCTAATCGTTTGAGTCCCCTCCGAAGTTTATGTGACCGCCTCTTCCATAAAAAACTGTATGCCCCCAGGGCATAAGTTACAACCCTTCCCGCGGGATCTGCGGGGGGGAGTATATTGACCCCGAAGTTTGTTATCTGATCGTTGAATTATTTCAAACAAACTGGTTATCCCAAGATTTTGATCAGATGCATTTGAGGAAAAGAGGGTTTTTGTGTGTGGGGGGGATAGATACCCTCCGACCACTTTTGACTCATAAAAAGATAACTAGAATTTTCAATTTCCAATCATCTGAGCCACTTCTGAAGTGGCTCGACCGCCCCTTATATAAAGACTTATATACCCCGGGGTATAACTTAAAACACTTGCCCTGGGGCTCTGGGGGGTTGTGTCGACCCCAGAGCTTTTGTTATCTGACTGTTGAACTATGTTTAACAAAATGGCTATCTTAAAATTTTTATCAGATGGGTTTGGGGAAAAAAGAGCGCGCGGGGAGGGGGCTAGTTTCCCTCCGATCCTTTTTTACTCTTAAAAGGTGAACTAGAATTTTTGGGTTCCAATCAATGAACCCACTGAAGTTTATACAAGCATCCTTCATAAAAACCATTTCCCCTAGGCCCGGGGGAGTTGTGTCGACCGTGGAGTTTTTGTTATCTGGTTTTTGAACTATTTTTAACATAGTGGCTATCTTAAAGTTCTTATCGGATGCATTTGGGGGGAAAGGCGTGGGGGGGGAGGAGTTGCCCTCTGATCACTTTTGATTCTTAAAAAGGCACTAGAACTTTGTATTTCCAATTGAATGAGGCCCCTCCGAAGTTTATGCGACCGCTCCTTTCATTTGAAGTGCCTCAGAGAAAAAATAAAATAATAAAACATTGAACCCTTTTTTCCATCAAATGAGCCCTCTCTGAAGTTTATACGAGCATCCCTTCCATAAGAACCATTTATGCCCCCAGGGCATAACTTACAACGGCTGTCCCCGGGCCCTAGGGGGTTGTGTCGATACTTGAGTTTTTATTATATGATCTTTGAACTATTTTTAACAAAATGGATATCTCAAAATTTTTATCGTATGCATTTGGGGAAAAAAGGGCGTGTGGTGGTAGTTGCCCTCCGATCACTTTCGACTCTTAAAAAGGGTACTAGAACTTCCGATTTCCAATCGAATGAGCCCCTCCGAAGTTTATAAGACCACTCCTTTCATCTGAAGTACCTCTGGACAAAAAAGTTAAACATTGGAGCCATATGGTCCTTACTATAGGCAACGCTATAGCGTTGCCTCTGATAGCTAGATAAATCAGGAGCAAATGGTAAATTAGATCTTTTTTTGGGGGGGGGGGGCGAAGTTACAAAGCCTTAGCTTGCATACATTTTGCATTTCTTATAAGAAACAGCTTTGATTGGGTGTCGGGAAATAGAGAATGTCGGTTTTAAAGAAAAATTGCGTATGCTCTGACTGCCCTTTAAGGAAAGTGTATCATTGTTTTCCTGAAGAAAAAATCTTCCTGGGAAGTGTTCTTTTTTAAGTTTTCGAGGGTTGATAAATACTGGGCTAGTCAGTAGTAAAAAAAAAAAAAACAGCGTTAGTTGGTCCCTCAATCGACTTTAATCGACAAAGTCAACTAAAGGTTGCTGTCTTATTCTGTGCTGCCCAGGAATGTAAATATTGTTACGATTAATTTCAAATAGGAAAATTTTCTTCTTGTTTTTTGCTGTATTTTGGTTTGTATTTTCGTATTTGATATCATTAAGTTAGGTAATTTCCCTATTTCAAGGCTCATATGATTTGGATATTCTACGCCAAGCCCAATTAGACGGACTAATTATTAATTTTTTTAGAGCCTCTCGTTTTCTCGCCTGATAAGGGTTTGAAGGAAATGTCCCTCTTTCCGCATCCGAACCTTTTGTTGCATCAGTTCCCCTCTTTTCTCGTCTATTTCTTTTGCTTATTCTGAGCAGTGTGATATAGTAAAGAAGTGCTGACTTTTTTGTGGCTTAATTAATAACACTCGTCCGCCAAGATTAGTGATACATCAGCTTTAAGGGTGTATTTTTAATAGTAAGCTTATTTAATGCAGACACATTTGTCTTTTATCCTTTCAGATATTAGGGTTCTTTTTATGCCACTTATTTGTTTAACGTTGTTCACAAATGGATTCTACGGGTTAACCTAGCGTAAGTTTGTGTAACCCTTTTTGGCGGTTAGTTAAAAGTCGCAATCATTCAGCCGCCTACATTGTTTGTCAGTCATTTCAGTAGGTCCCTGGATCAAAATAGAAAATCAGAACTTTTGACTTTGTTCGGCTCTTTACTTTCGCGAAGTGAGCTTAAAGTTTACAGAATATCTAAGTTTTTGCTATAACGGATTAGTATAGTACAGATTGCTATTGTTCTTTGAAGTTGTTTCAGGAATGTTGCTTCTTTGTGTAATATTTAATTTTTTACCGAGGAAGAAGTACAATAACAAAAAAAAAATTTGGTGGCACATTGCATGTGTGACTTCGCTCTTTACTAAATTACACTGTTACGCAAACTATGATTTTACGTTTCTCCTATGTGTTGGCTCGAAAATAAGCTCATTAGACTCGGTTTGCATTTGTGCCTTAAAATATAGATGCTAAGTAAACCACCCAATAAAAACCTTTGCTGTTCCTTGCTTCTTGGCCACAGCTGTAAACGAATCATTTATTATCGTAGTTGTATGTAACCAAATTGGGGGGGGGGGGTGTATGAATTTTTATCTTAGGTTTGGGTATGAAACGGAAAAAACTAAGTACATTCTTAGGCCAAGAGTTTATGTGAATCATCAATCCCTTGCGTTGTTATGATTTGCTCTGAGATTTATGTGTACCTGTTGTATTATTCAATCTTGCTCGGACTGGAGGTGGGAGAGAAGGGTGTATTATTCCTGTGCTGAAGTTGTTCACCTTGCATCTTTTATTTGTATTATTTTAGTATTATTAAGAAAAGTCAAGATTAATAAATGGATATTTACAATTTTTAGACGGATGCTGTTGTATCCCAAGGAGCGTTACAAGTTTTGGCCCGTTTGTTGAAGCATTCAAAAGTAAATGTAGTGAAAGAAGCCGCATGGACCATCAGTAACATCACAGCTGGCAATCACGGTCAAATCCAAGCTGTCCTCAACTCTGGATGCTTGGAACCCCTGATTAGTGTGAGTAATCTTCGTTCTCATTTATAAATGCTTCTCCCTTGTTCGATCCTTGTTCAAAACCTAATGCTTCATGTGAACATAAATAACATGAATGGCTGAAAAACGGTTACAAAACCATACAAAATCCAAATCCAATAAAACTATAAATAAGTTTTCATTTTTGTGTGCCAAACTAAACTTTAAAATTTTAAGTTTATATGATAATACATGAAGCCTATTTTATGCCTGACCACGTATAGATAATATTGGGTACTTTTTAATTAAACGAAACACACCCAAGAAGTGAAATTAGGTTAATCCAATGAAACATTACCTTTGGTTTATATAATAATATAATTTGGGCTATATATTTGAATATTAGGGGGGGGAGGGTAAAGTATTTGGACAGCGCCCCTAACATAACCACCCCAACCCTAATTTGGAAATATATAGCCCAAATTATACAAGTCCAATACATTCTATCACCCATCACTTGTCTTTGTGGCTAAGAAACCGATTTTCTGAGATTTAACCTAAGCGTCATTCTTGAATGTGTTTCGTTTAAGTGACAAGTTAAATTTTCAAAATATCACCCCTTTTTCCTTTGTCTTTTTAAATAACGAAAAAAATTATCTTTTGATATTGATTAATTAAAAAAAAGAATTTTTCTTACAGATGTAAAGAGCGAAATTGAAACTGAAAACGAACAAGAATTATCATATATGTGCAGTGATATTCACTATGCTACCCTGAAAACCAGAAACTACTAAAATATTGCTGTCTGCATATTATTGTGATTGTTACTATAGGTATGGTCTTTGGGGAGGGGATCCAAAAGCCGAATCAAAGTTCCTTTTTAGGTTCAGATTTTCCTTTGGGCTTTTTTAGACTAATCTTGACTTCTCTAGTTTTCTCTAAACTTATCTCCCTTGTTCTTTGGCATGATCATGACAATATTCTTCTTTTTTCTTTTTTATATTCTTATTTTCTGTTTATATGTTTTTTTAATTGGAGCTAATCTCTTTTCCTGAAAGCTTTTCGTGTTATGCAAGTTCTCTTTTAAATTTCTTTTGTTAAGTTGATCCCTTTCCTTCGAGTAAAGGGATTTTTAATCCGTCACAGGTTGTTTTTGGCTCCATATTAAAGCAGTAAAACTACTGTATTTTGGTGTAGATTTTCAAAAACGGGTGTTTAGGGTAAGGATCTGTCTTTACACTTTTGAACTAAATGGGTTTTCATTATATACTTCTATAGTCTATTATTCATAATTCATCAAAACAGTAAGCCTATAGAAAATGGTATGTCTATTAGCAACTTCTGTGTATTACATTTGTTCTTATTTTTTTATTTATTTTTTTAAATCAGTAGCTGATTTTTGTTGTATCAATCTCTATATATATTATTGCCCATCTCAAATGAACGGATAGACCACCGATGCTCGATTTGCATAGGACGAATTCCTGTTGCTAATAAATCCCAATGAATTTTGTCGATGTTTCAATTTTTTCTGGGAGCTCGAACAACAAAACAAGGTCCATATCGGATGAAAATCCCAATGACTCTGTCAAATTTGCTACAGAAGATTGCTCGCCTCCTGGGGACAATAAGTCCCTTATTATTACCCAGTGCCATGCGTAGAAGTGTTTTCTACAGGGAGGATTATTCCGCCCCTGTTATTCTTATTCCTGAAATTTATGCTTTATGTATTTCTATGCCGTGCTTCTCGTGCTATGTTTTTCTTACGTAGTATAAAATGTGTTTTATGAGTTTTTCTTATGTTGAATTAAAATCAAGTAGTTACGGGCATGCATCAAGCAATGGCTAATTGTAGAAAAGGCCAAGACAGATAGTCCCGAGTGATTGAGAGGCAAACCTGGGATGATAAGCCCTTGCTAGGATTTTATTAAAATTATATCATTCCAATTGTTTATAGATAAGTCTATCTATCATCCATCCATAGGTCATTGCTTGGGCAGAACTAAGTTAGATAGTTATTTAAAAAAGGGATGAAAAATAGGATTGATTATGGGTTGACGCGTGACGAACAATGTCCTCTGGACTTTTATGCAAAATTTCGGACTGAATTTGCTGGGACTCAGAGGCGGTGTACAAGTGAAATCTAAGCCTAATAAAAACCGTATCGGATGAAAACCCTAATGACTGCCAACTTTGCTTCAGAAGATTGCTCGCCCCCTGGGGACAATAAATCCCTCATTATTAGCCAGTGCCAGGCGTAGAGGTGTTTTTTTTATGGAGGAGCATTGAGCCCCTGTTAATATTATTTCTTAGAGTATGCATATATATATATATATATATATATATATATATATATATATATATTGATGCTTTGTGTGTTTCTAGGCAATGCATCTCGTGTTATATTTTTCTTATGCAGTAATAACAGAGATGTCTTATGTGGTAAAGGCGATATGTGAGTGATAGTAATTTCACAAAAATTGAAAGATTTGTGTTCTAATTGATATTTGTGTTTAGGTACTTGAAAAGGGCGACTTTAAGTGTCAGAAAGAAGCTTCATGGGCTGTAACTAATTTGACCATGGGCGGCACGGTTGAGCAAGTCATCACACTCTGCCAGGCTGGTGCAATTAAGCCAATTTGTGATCTTCTCTCGGTTAATGATGGTAAAATATTGCAAGTCCTCCTCGACTGTCTTGAAAATATTTTGAAGGTATTTTTTTCTTCACTAGCTAAGATAATTTTTCACCTGTGGTAGTGACGGCGTAAGTGGCAGAGGACCAGGGTCACCTCTGATATATTGCTTTAGAAGCTCAATTCTGACGGTAAAGCGCTTACTGAAAACCTACTTTTAGTATCGTAGATTAATATCAAAGCCAATGCATTGAGTCCCGTACTCTTACCTAAACCTTACCATGCTCTTACCTTTCTTATCTAATTCCTATGCTTACCTAAAGAAAATCTGATTTTTGCTTTTAGTATTAATTAGCGGCTAAATTGGACCGTTTTTTTCCTTGAAAATGCGTCTTATAAAAAAAAGAAGTTGGCTTAGGTAAGGTAAAGTAAAATTCCTCACCAACTAAAAAGTTGGTAAGGAACTAATAGGTTTTCAGGGGCGACTGAATGAGAAGTAATAAAATTTTATGCGACTCCGTGTATCTGTTTTTGATACATCCTACTATGTATTTATGCAGGCTACATATTTAACGGGTTTTGATCCATGTTTGTGTGATTTCAAATATTTATGGAACCAAAAAAATATATAAGTGGTTATTAATTTATCTTGAAGGTGCTAAATATATCAAAAACTCGAGAGTGTATTGGAGTATATTTGCTATTAGATGTTCATGAGCATTGGGGGTACGCCTAAAACATGATCTTTGTAGTGTCCCTGCATCTCCAACACGTTTCAACAATGAAAAAGAGTGCATATTGTGTTACACCCAAAAAAATACACTTAAATTTTCGAGTAGAATCCGAATCTCTTTAACTTATATTGGGCTACCATTTGAAATGTTTGAGACACCCGTGGATACCAGAGCCCTTCTAAATTGCCATTTGTTAAAGCAAAATCACACACTAAATGTACGTGTGAAAAATAAATTAAGAAAAAGTTTTGATGTTTTTATGTGCCTCAAAGTTAAGGAGGATGTGCTAAATGTTTTCCAGATGAATTGTCTAAGAATAGTTTTATGTACTACATATCAAAATTTCAGGTACTGTTTATCAAATATAAGCTCTACGAAAAATGCTCTTCCATCTGAATGTCTAGGGCTATACTGAAGGAAGGATTAAGAAGGATGGGTGGCGTAGTGAAGGAAGGACGATAGGTGGCTGAAATTTGTTCATTAGCCAACCAGTTGGGACAGAAGCAGCCTTTGGGGGTAATAAAAGAGTTTCTAGGTTTTTATTGATATAACACTTGTATCGTGTTATTTGGTGTTGCTTCTATTATTAAGTATTAATATTGTGGAAAAAAGTTGAGAGCTTATATTCATTTGATACTATTATTTACGTTTAATATCCTTCAAAATAAACTCTCCTTGGATCTATAAAGTATCTCCTGTGTTTCTGATGCTCTTAGAAACGCCCCTGGAAACTATTTTCAAACTTCTTCATAGATGCTCTGTCCTATTGTACTAGGATTCATCCACCTCTTGGGAACGCTGACTTTTATGTACTCTTTTTACCCTATTTGAGAAAAGTACTATACAGAGCTAGGTCTGGTGAGTAAGAAGGTTGAGGAAAGACTTGGGTGTCGTGTTTGGTCCATACCCTAGTATGGCCCTTCCAATTCCAACTGTATGGTCCTTTAAACTCGGGTCTTTTTCTTCGTGCTCCGACCCAGGAACAGCGAAGACACCTATGTAGGTTTTTTTGTAATAGTTTGTGCTTTTGGACTAGGATCGTGATTGTCAATCCATCGAAAAAAAAATGTCTACTCAATTTTTACTAGGCTGTAAGTTTGACAAGCTTTCGTGGGTTTTTCTCCTCATCTGTGCTTCACTGCGAAGATTTTACCACTACTTCTGGATAGTAACGTACACACGTTTTTTCAGCACCAGTTATTAATTTTTAATATTTTTGTGGCAGATTTGGAGCATTCTAGCAAATCAGTGCCAATCTTTCTCCGATTTTCTTTTCGTACTCTGATAGCAGTTTTGAACAAATTTGTGTGCTATAGCTATGCTTTCAAAATAGATTCGGTATTTTACCAAGTTTTTGGCAAAATTTATGCACTTGCCTTCTTCTAAATTGTTGCTTGTCGGTGTAATCCGACAAGACGTACAAACAGACTTAACTTGATCACTTCTATGAAAAACTATTTTAATTTTGATAACGGCAATACTTTCATACTGAAACCGGTCTAGAAGTAATGCCATCAGGCTCGACTTTTTTTTCTTTTTTTTTCGCTTTCAATTTTATATAAAAGGAAACCAAAATCTAGATCGAATTTTATCAAAAAGAACTGGAAAAACTTAAGAAGAGGCTTTAAAAATCTAGGTCTTAAAAACCAGGTGAATGCTCACTCTGGTTGATATAACAAGCTTAAACAAAAAGTATGACGCCTTTTTAAAGCTTAGCAGTGCCAACGTTAGCCTGGCAGCGCCATATATAAAAATTGCAAATGATCTTGTTTCATGTAAATTCTGCTTCTATTCCTGCAGGAACCCGTTGAAACTCTAGTCTCTTTATGGGCTAATTTGAACATAAATTTCCATTTAGCTAGGTGAACGATTCTGTCAAGCTTAATGGATGGAAGTAAATATTCCCAGTTTAACAGCAAAAGTTTATCCCACAATTGCCCCCGAATTTTCTATATGAAAAAGAGTTTTTTCTGTTAAGTCATCAATCTATAAATCATCAATTTATAGCTACGCTATTGTTTCAGTTACTCTTGGCTCTTTAATCTGGTATGGAATTAAGTGAACCAAATCTGAAAAGAAACCAGTTGAAATATGAGCCCTAGAGTTTAAGAGCTGTTGTTTGGACCCTGATTTTTGGGCTTTAAGTTAAACCCTGCAATGATGCTTTTTTCACAATTTAGTGTGGTATGTACTCGAAAGCCCTTAAACAAATTACTTATTTTTCCATTTCTTTTTTCAAAATTTATACAGTATTCAATTAGTATCCCCTGCGTTTTAGCTTTTATATTATCTGATGCTTTTGTAAACAGAATTTATTTTTAACCAACATCTAGCTTCAAGTCCTTGGAAAATGAATATTTTCTCATATTTTCCAATTTTGTTAGGGAAAAGATTTGAACCAAGAAAAATGGTTATTGACGTTTTCAAGAATTTACTCAATTGGAATCTCCAGAGCTATGTACAGCAACAAAGAAAAAAAAATAAATGCGAGGGGGTGTAGGAACTTTAAGAGTTGGAATTAATGACAAAGTTTCGTTCTCTGTGCAACTATTTAATAGCACTAAATAACTGGGAAAGGTCGATGAATTTAATGCAGAAAACGTGTTCTAAATGGGGATAGCGTTGTTAATTGTCGGTTGGGAATACCTTGGAAAATAATCCTCATTTTAGTACTCTCGTTAAAAGAAACGTCATTATGCAGATGAAATTTCTTCGATTGGTCAGAAGATGAAAGATGTCAAAATTATGGTGGTGAAGAGGTAGAAATCTTTCGTGATAGAATGTCTCTAGATCTTTTTTATTTACTTAGAAAAGCAACATTTTCTATCAGTCTCAAAATATCGTCTCGTCTTAACGTTTACGTCTTAACGTTAACCTTAACGTCTTCGTCATCGACCTTCAGCATTGGTTGCTAATGTTTTTTTTTTTTGTTTTTTTGTTTTTTTTTTTTACTATCGAAAAAATAGTTCTGAAGATGTATGCAAATTTATGGCCTTTCTTAGGTTTACAGTGATTTCAAGGCTAAAATATTTAACATAATTCCAAAGCTGGCAATTCAATTGTAGTCTAGATTGTTGGTCCCTTGAAGAGAGAACGGGTGTTTTGAAATAAAAGAAACGTTGGTGAACAGTCAGCAAAATTTAAGCTAAAAAAAATACAGCTCAAAATGTTTTATGAAGGCGTAGTTTTTTAAGAAGGCGTAATTTTTTTTTTTTTCTAAATTTTCTTAACCAGTTCAAGCAATCTGACTTTATTTTCACTGTCCTTGATACGGTAAAGAAAAAAGTGAAAAAAAAAAGAATTTTTTTATGAAAAATAAGCCTAAATGCGGTTGCATATACGCACATCCCAAAAACAAAAAGATATTTAAAAAACATATCAGCAGAGGAAAGTGAGAAATACTCCTACTTAAACGCATCCTAAAGATAAAGGTTTGGGTAGTACTTACCCCTTTCTCCTCCTCTGAGTAAATTTTGTGATGACGCTAATGGTCCATACTATAGGTTTCACCAATAATGGTGAGACTATAGTTTTCCAAGTGTTTGGTTAAATGGCACGGGTAAACGGCGGAAGTAAGCAGTCTGGTAAATAAACGCCGCCAACTTCAAAAGTAATAGCACACGAAAGTTACCTTTATACACTTTGGATCCCTAATGATCAAGAATTTCCTTTTTTAAGGTGTACATCAAAGTCTCTAGATCATGAGAACTGTTTCACACATTTTCATCCTTTTTTTTTGTCTTTGTAGAAAGTTCTTAGAGAAATTTGAAAGTGTTAGAACTGCTGAAAGGAGACTGCTGCTTATAACAGTTGTCAAAAATAACGAAAAAAAGAATTTAGACAGAACCAGTAGTCATGTGTCGAGTGTCAGGGTCTAAGCCAATTTGGCATACACCTTAATAAAGATGTCACTTTGTTTAATAAATCATTGAGCATGGTTCATTGCAAATTGAATCGCTTCACCTGACGCGGCAGTAAAACGAGAAAAGATACATATGTGCTGAAATTAGGATTGTTTTTATATTCTTGTATCTGCTGTTGAATCGAAGTTTACCCAAAATGAAAAGAGTTTATTTTGCAGACCGGTAGAAAGATCAATGAACTAAGCCGTTTTGCGTTGATGATTGAAGAGTGCGGAGGTTTGGATAAAATTGAAAGCCTTCGACTGCATGAGAATACTGAGGTCTACGAAAAAGCTGCCAGTATTATTGAAAAATACTTTTCTGATGAGGTAAGCTTTTAGATCCAGGTTTTCATAATTGTCCTAATTGAGTTGACGGATTTCTTCCATACTCCCCCCCCCTCCTCGTGTGTTTATCATTATGTTAAGAATGATTCCAGTCGACGAGTTTTCCAGTGTACTTCAACTTTTCTTTCTTTCTTTTTTTTTAAATTCGGCCATTTACTGCTATACTATCGCGATAAGAGCATGACATGTATCTGAGTTCTTGGGATGATCAATGAGTTCGCACCTTAGTAACGAATCTGCAGTTAATCGCCCTTATCCATACATAGAAAGGTTATATCTCGCTTGGGAATGATCCAAAAGTATAGACAAAAAGAACCCTAATTTGCAGGAATCGGCAGTTTGCACACGAGACAAATATCTAGTCCAGTGAACATGTTCTCGTAAAAATATCATCCTTCTTTTTTTTGCGTTTTTTAGGTTTTCTATAATGTTTGATGACATCAGACTACTTCTATGGAACTCGACCCAACCATCCCTTCTTGCGTGGGTTTGAATAGCATCATTTTTAGTTTTGTGAGACTTTTTACCTTAGATGTAACCAAGACTAATTCCACGATTTTTTAGACCTTGTTGTTTTAAGAGCAATGAATTTTTTAAGCCTATTTATTTATTTGGATCCTAATTGACATTCATCGCGGACACCCATAGAAGTTTTCCATTGGAAGGAATGGGTGATGGTTTTAGAATAGGCTTTTTGGTATGTCATTAATTTCGAATAGTGGGAGATTGTGCGTTTTATGTGAAGTTTTTGTTTACTGAGGGGGGGGGGGTACCACTTGTTCTATATTTGCACTTGCGATAATTTCATCGTGTAATCTTTTGATAGTTTTATCTATATGATGCTTTATTCACTCTTCACATTCAGAAATACTTTGCTGACTACTTTTAAAACTGATAGTGCTATTTTTTAATTAACTAACTTTGCGCTCTTTTTATCATTTTGTTTAAGTCAGTTTTCATTTTTCAGGAAGGGGAAGCTGAGAATATTGCCCCGGGAGTGGGAGCTGAAGGATATGTGTTTCAGGCTGGAGACTCCACGCAACAAGGTGGATTTACGTTCTAGGCTGTTTGTGAAGAATTTCCTATTATCTTATTTCTAGGTTCAATTTAGAGATCCTTATATTTTTGGCATCAAACTGTCAACCAGATATTGAAAATGATGTGTTTCTGGCTCTACGGAATTTTTTGTTGTTTCTCCTTAAAGCTATTTGCTGGGCTAGATCTTGTTCTTTCCGTTTGACGTGATCAAAAGGGGGAAGATTGTCATCTGATACATTTTGTTAAATTTTATCGATACTTTAAATTCATAGTTTTGATAAATATAGGAAGTGTTTGTAGAATTGATGAGTCGCCTCCTCCGTTACCTTGGCGAATCATTAATGCATCATTTTGTATATCTGGTTGTAAGCTTATATGTCAGTTAATCAGATTTCCTAGAATGTAAGCTTGTGGAAATATGTGGAATGTTATAAGTCTCATTATTTTGTACGAGCTGTATACTTTTGCAAAAATTTTCAGTAAACGAATTGCGAACTATAATATTTTGTTTTTGTAGTAGCAAGCGAAGGCTGTGCTTTTAAATTTGCTAGCAGAAGTTTTCAACCTTTTTCTTATTTAGTACTTGCAGGATTCGTTTTGCTTTTGCGTTCTATCTGGCTCAGTAGAAAGTTAACATGATTCTGTGTTGGAAAATAGAACAAATCAGTGAACTGACTTGATGTATATCAAAACTCATCATTTGAGTCGGTGGCTCCATAATTTTTTTTTTTTTTTTTTTTTTTTTTCTAAAATTCAAAATTATATCATTTTCTCCACAATCACTGTTGGTTTCAACTGCTTAATTTTTATATGTGAACCAAGCCAGTTGTGTAATTTCTTCAAAATCCTTGGGAAGGGGAGGGGGCAAAGTTGAAGTCAATTTTCCAAAATCAAGTAAAAATGACATTGAAAACTGAAAAATGAGCAATATAGTAACAAAAAAAGTAAAGGTATACTCAAGAAAACTGGACCGTTTCGGTGGATGCTTGGATTATGCAGGCTCATCTTAGTGTTTTCCAATTTGGCCTGGAAATGAGTGAGAATAGGCTGTATGGGTTAGTTGTGGGGTAATTCTTGCTAATCTATTTCAAAGAATGTCCCTTAGAGGAAGGGGTAACGGCTCAAATATGGTAGATCTATTGCATCCTTTATGACTTGGTCTACCCTATGATTGTCGCTTATTAAAATGTAGCTGGGTTTTGGAAAATATCCGTGTCTTCAGCTTCATTTTTAAGGAGATTAAGGGCATGTAAACTATGAGCTGGAGAATATTACTTCTTGCAGGTGAGTTTTGCGTTTTAATAATGTTTCAAGTGCTGAATTTTTGGCATGAATTTCTTCGGACAAAATGCTGAGTTCCAGTGAAAACTTGTCGCTCTCATGTTCGATTAAATAAAAAAAAACAAGTTTTTTTTAACTGAAAGTAAGGAGCGACATTAAAACTTAAAACGAACAGAAATTATTCCGTATATGAAAGGGGCTGGCCCCTCCTCAACGCCTCGCTCTTTACGCTAAAGTTTTTTTTATTGTTTTAAAAAATAAAGTTGTGAGAAAGAGTCTAACTTCAGCGTAAACAGCGAGGCGTTGAGGAGGGGAGAGCCCCTTTCATATACGGAATAATTTCTGTTCGTTTCAAGTTTTAATGTCGCTCCTTACTTTCAGTCAAAACTTGTTTTTTTTTTGTTTTTTTTTTAATTTCTGAACGTTTTTGAATTAACGCAGCTTTGATTTTGGCTCACCGTACATGAATAATTAAAACAAAATTTGTATATTAATTTTACTTTTTTTGGCTAAATGGCTTTCTCAAAATTTTGTTCTGACGTAACTTACGTAACGAACTTCTATATTCGTATTGTTTTTATAGGGACTTCGCCCCATAATCAATGCCTCGCTCTTTACGCTAAAGTACGAATTGTGTTTGAATCACAAACCCCTGAATCACAAATTAGAATAGATAGCTCTTTTGAAAGTACTAAAAAAAAATGTTTGCGTAAGGAGCGAGGTATTGACTAGGGGACGAACCCCCTCATATACGTAATAATTTCGGTTCGTTTTAAGTTTTAATGTTGCTCCTTACTTTAGTTGAAAAAACTTGTTTATTTAATTTCTGATCGTTTTTGAAATAATGCTGGGACATCCGGCGCCCCCTTCATAGAAATGTCCCTTTCCCCAAGGAAACATCCTCCCCCTTAACCCCCTCCTCTGACCCCCCCCCCCCACCACAAGAAAAAATTCCTCCTGAAAGCGTCTGTATACTTCCCATTAACCAATACTATATGTAAACAATGGGCAAAGTTCATAACTTGCAACCCTTCCCCCAGGAACTGTGGGAGATATTTTTCAGATTTTCGACTATGCTGAACTCAAAGTCTCAAAATTTTTATTGGGTGACTTCGGAAAAAAAGTGAGCGTGGTAGGGGGCGAAGTTGCCCTCCAACTTTTTTGGGTCACTTAAAAAGGGCACTAGAACTTTTAATTTTCGTTCGAATGAGCCCTCTCGTGATATTCTAGTACTACTGGATCGATACGAACACCCCTGAGGAAAAAAAAACAAACAAATAAACACGCATCCGTCACGTTTCTTCTGGCAAAACAATACAAAAATACCACATTTTTGCAGATAGAAGCTTGAAACTTCTTTAGTAGCGTTCTCTGATACGCTGAATCTAATGGTGTGATTTTCATTAAAGTTCTATGAATTTTAGGGGTTGTTTCCCCCTTTTTTCGAAAATAAGTAAACTTGATGAAATTTATATATTTGAAATAAGCATAAAAATTTGATTTTTTCGATGTATCTATTCCTTTCAAAATTCCGTTTTTAGACTTTCTGTTGCTATTGAGCCGGGCCGCTCCTTACTTACAGGTCGTTACCACAAACTGTTTGAAAGGATACTGCTTATCCAGTCGATTCCGCTCATTGTAATCATCCGCATAAATTACGACTGAGGAATGGTAGTAAGTGGTTTAAGTTGCCTCTAACAATTTCTAAGGTAGCTCTAGTTTTTTATCTTCAGTAACAATTAAGTTGAACAGTCCTTGGAGAAGCTCCAGGAACTCAGGCATTAATTGGGGTTAGTAATTGGGATTAGACTTTGTGGAATTTTTGTCTCATTTTTTATTCCTATGGATATTTCTTAGTTCTTAAACGATATACGTATGTACGGATGGATTATCTTAAATTTTCGCTACATGTTTGATCTAAAAGAACAATCTTCGATTCTCGATAGCGCGTAAGCCTGCTTCTTACAGCAAGAATTAGGTTCTTGTGAAATGATGCACCATAAGGGTTGTCCGTAAAGTAGTAAAGAGCTTTAAGTTCCTGTAGCATAATTGGCCCATACCTGCTATGTAAATCCATAGTTTATTGGGTCGTTCTAACGGAAAATATTCTTTAGAGGTTCGAGCTTGAAAACACGTTACTGACTGTAATCATACATGCATACACGAGGACGGATTTCCCCAATCCTTGAGATTGGCCCGAAACATCCCTAGGAAAAACTTTTCCAGTATAAAAATTCGGACCTGTATGTATCATTTTTCTTTTCATTAACATTTACGAGAATATTCTAAAGATGAAAAGGATTCATACAAATGTATACAAAACTTTATTGTTTCATCAACAGTTTGGTAACAAACTGTAAGTAAGGAGTGACTTGACCTAATAGTAACCAGACTAAAAAAGGAATATTGATATCAATGCATCAAAAGAATTGGCTTTTTATGCTGATTGCAAATATATAAAATTCGTTTAAGTGTAATGTTACTCGTCAAACGCTACGAGCCTGAGAAAATTAGCCTGATTTTTGAAAAAAGGGGAAAACACCCCCGAAGTACGAAGCGATCTTGAAAATCATACCATCAGATTCAGCATATCAGAGAACCCTCATGTAGAAGTTTCTAGATCCGATCTGCAAAAATGTTTTTTTTTTTTTTTTTTTTTTTGCCAGAAGAAAGATAACGGATGCGTCTTCATTTGTTTTTTCGCAGGGTTAATCGTATGAAACCAGTGGTCCTAGAAGATCGGGAGAGGGCTCATTTGAACGGAAATTGAAAATTCTAGTGTCCTTTATAAGTGATCAAAAAGATTGGAGGGCAACTAGCCCCTGTCTCATGCCCCCTTTTCCCCCAAAGACATCTGATCAAAATTTTGAATAAATTTGGCATCTGAATAGTACATTCTAATTTCTATGTATATATTTTCGTATTCTTAATTTTATTTTTTAAAAGATGCTATCAGTATTTCTAATTTAAAAAAGAAGACACATTTAAAAAAACACAAGTCGAAGGAAGACTATCGAAGGTGGCTGCATGAGAAATAAAAGGTGCAGAACAGCAAAAAAAAGGATCCGATTCATCTCGAGAAATGATAAAAGTTTGTCTTTAGGGTGTTGACTTCACGGCAAAAATAAATTGCGTCGAGTATAACAGCGTCATAAGTTTCATTCTCCAACCATTTCTGCATGAGGGAGTGATCTTTCATACTTTTGAAAGAGCGAAGAAGTAGGTTAACTGCGTGGATAATATAAGAAAAAAGGGGTCTGGAGGGGAGAAGTAGGATCAGGTGCTGCACCGCGTGTGTAAGGGCAGATTGAGCAAAATTAACCTATGGAGCTAATGTATAAATTTCGAAATGAACATGGATCCATAAGTAGATGTTTTTTCCTATTTTTCAGTAGAAGCTTAAAACACCTATACAAAGATAATAAAATGTACTGGTATTTTTTTATTTGCCTACTATTACAAAACTGGCTTGAAAATTTACGCACAGTACCAGTGTCTCAACATTCTAAGAATATTAGCTTAATCTAAGCTACAATTAATCAGCAGAAAATGCTAACACTATTATCATTGTGTAATTCCACTGGATCTTAATTTTGTACGTTCAGTATACGGTGTCTAAAGCTACTAATTTGTGATCAATATTTTACTGAAGTAGGACATAAGATTCCACAGTTTATTTTACTTCTAAGGCAGCATATTCCAATGTCCTTTACATATAGCCTAAATTTAGACACTTGGCTGTGTGGAACATAGATGGTATTGGTGAAACCTCCCCATATCTAGTTTACAGGTTTGGAAATACCGTCAACGGTCCTTTACCCTGAAAAATACATGAGGCGCATGCCATATATATGGTCTTAATCCACCAGGAATTTAAGTTTCCGTCGCCACTTACCAGTTAAATAGCTCCTTCACATAGCTGATTAAAATGAATAGGAATAGATATGTAAAAGAATACTGATTACAGCTGCAAGAACGTTTCTTTAATAGAAACGTTCTTGTTTTCTTTAATACTTTAAGTTGAGTTTTTCAAACAAATATTATGTATTGCGTTTCAAAACCCTCGGAGTTACATACAAGGCCTAAATTAAAATCTAGTCAAAGTCATGATCGATTGAAAACAATGACAAACGTACGCGTTATGTGCTATGATTTGACAAAGTGAAGTTTTACTTTAAGTGATGAAGTGCTTTCAAAAAGCAAAATGGAGGGTGAAAAACAGACCTTTTTACCCAATCTAATAAACTATGAGAATAGTGGAATGCGCTGATTAAAAGATTTTGTTACCGTTTTTTTTTAATATATTTAAACTATCCTTATTTTTTAATCATGAATTTCCATGACGTCTTTATCACTATTTTTAAAAACATTAGAAAGGCAACATAGAAGCCCAAGTCCTTTTCTAATTTGTTTTTTTTTCTAATTTTATTCCGCAAGCTATTCCTTAGCTTTGTATCAGCCATTGCGGTTGACTTATTGATTGAATTACTTATTCTACTTTATATTTCATGCATTCATTTCTACATTAACTGCCGCAGGATAAACTATATCCTTTAGTTGGGTATATTATTCTGGATTGCATTGATGGAAAGCACTTCATCGCTGAAAGATTTGTTTATGCGTAAATGTAATCGAAGACCAGTTCTGGTAGATGGGTTGCAACATATACTTTGATCTTCTCGGGAAGCTGCATGGGCTGATAACGACAAGATGGAAATGTCCTTGTGAGAGCGTCTGTCATACCTTCAATTACGGGGGCAATGGCTGAACTCTACAAAGGAGATACAAGACTATATTTGAATACTTGACTGAAAAGCTGAAAACAAATTATAAAAAATCTGTTGGGTATTATCTAATCCCGACAAGCGTGGGGACTGCAGGATTTATGAGGTTTGGAACATCATTATCAGGACCTTTTTTAGGCCAAGACACTGTATTAAGGCCGTGCAGAGTGATAAAACACCACTAGATGTTAGTATATAGGGGGTGTTGTCAGTTGATATTGCTTTGGAGGTTCGTCAGTTGGCATTGCCGACAATATTTCTTTTTTTTTGTGCTCTTGTCGAGTCATTAATTTCTGCATCTTTGATTTTGGTATTCAGCTTCAATAATTTTTTTAACGACCATTTATAAGTTTTGTTCAGCTGTTTCAAAATCTAGATGTAGTTAAGTGTAGCTTTATAATGTTTTTGTAAATTTGAATTTTGGCACTTTCTGTTATAATGTATTGGCAATGCTACATGCATTTGGGTGTCTGATATATAGTCATTTGCAGGGCCGTCACGTATGGGAGAATCCCCCTCCCAATGTTTTTGGTCACTCGGTAAAAAAAAAGTCGGTAAAATCATGGCGCAAAGCGCTACGATTTTTCAGATGCCACTAAAATTTTTAGTTCAGTTCAATAAAGACCACGAGAATACTGACATGTCATCTACAGAAATTTTGAACTTGGTCGGTAAACGCAGCAGTTGTACCTACTCCTACCATGATTTTACGGATGGTGTCACAATTTCCATTTGGTTAAATAAACAGCATTAAAATAGTGACAAGATGTGTATCAAAGACTAAGTCTCGGTCGGTAAGCGCAATGGTTTACTAACTCATACAGTGATTTTACTTATCGTACTTCAAACAAATGTTATGCTAATTATTGACAAAAAAACAGTCAGTAAAAATGACCAGCCTGTCGGTAAAATCTCTGCCCCCCCCCCCCAAAAAAAAATTGACTACTAACGACACTAGTCATTTGCCATGTCTAATTAGTAGGTTGTGTAGATTTCTTGAACCCTTCATTGAATAACCCTTTATGGGGATCGGTTACAGATTTTTAATTACTCTTTCCGAGGCGTTCCTTCCTTCAGATAATGAGAGCGAGCAGAATGGTTCAGTGTTTCAGGGGGTTCGTAAATAAAAAGAAAACATTCAGTGTCTCAGCCGACTACAGACTTGGGACTTGGTAATTATCCATTTTAACGAGATTTTTATCTAATCATTGAAAAATTGTATATAATTTATCAGAAATTTCTCTTCTAAAAATTATGTCTGTCACCGATTAGAAGTCATTCCATTCTGTCTATATTCCTTAAATTAATATATATGTTAACTAACTTTATAATTTTGTGATTGTTTCGTAGCTTAGATTCAGCTCTATCCATCAACCGAATTACAATTTTTCAACTTTTCAAACAGGTTTAGATACTTCGAGATACGATTACAGGCTTAGTATATGACTACTATCATTGATCATTTTGTTTTAATTTAAATTTTTCCGCTTTTGATTTTCCGTTTTGTTTTTAATTTTTTAATTTTCTGCTTTATAAACAAATGGAATAAAATCTAACTTAGTACTCATATATTGAAAAAAATGGGATAAGCTAATGTAATGGGTAAGAATTCAGCAGAAGATAAAATAGATGATAATTTGAAAGAAAAGGACATTGCAAAGTATAATAATTATTTATTAAGAGCATAAAAAGATTATTATTTATTTAAACAAAAAATTGAAAGCCTTATTATATTATTGCATAAAAAAAAAAAAGAAGAAAAATCAGAAAACGATAATTCTAAAACATAAAAACTAGGCAATGTGGAACAAGTCAATCTGGAAAATAGATGGCATTAATACAACTAAAAACAGCATTTTTCTTTTAAATGAATATGAGGCACTGTCCTCTTTTAAACTTTATTGGTTACAAAATAAGAGGTAAATTCATATTTTTTCGTTGAACCCATAAACTAAAATCATAGGCCTACCATAAGCTAAAGAATTCCCAAAACTGGATTTCTTCAGTCGTACCGAATCCCCAGATATATTCTTCACTCTTCAATATTCCCATCTATCATCTACCACCGAAATCAGTGAAAAATGAAATCAAGTCCTTGTAAAAATCTAATGCTTCGGGTATTAAAAACGAACGTTCGATTAATTGATGGAGCGAGTAAAATAATCATTATTTTTCCAAGCTACGAAGCCTCCTACCCTTAGTTGTTTTTTTTCGCAGGTTCGGCAAGTTTTTTTTTTCTGTGAACAGATTTGTTTTCTGAAAATGAGGGAGGCTGGCAGTCTTATTAACCACCCTCACTCCGAGCCTGAAACAAAGCCTTTTGTCAAGGATTCTTCATTTAATAAGTATTTTGAAATCAATAGGTTAATGAAACCGCGAACAAATTAATCTGTTGCACAAATGTTGTTCGGATTTTTAAGTAAGTATAATTTTTGCCAGTTACGGGTGGCAGTTATCTCCAGGTAGAGATACCACTAGAAAGGTGGTAATTTATTTCCCAGAAGAAAAAAAGAGATCAAAGCCAAAAAAAGTGCAAAATATAATCAACATATCCAGTGGGTTTAGCCTTAGTAGTACTACCCGCTTGTATTTACGATTCGTAGATCTCCGACATGATATTTCGGGCTACAGATTTTTAAGTAAGTATAATTTTTGCCAGTTACGGGTGGCAGTTATCTCCAGGTAGAGATACCACTAGAAAGGTGGTAATTTATTTCCCAGAAGAAAAAAAGAGATCAAAGCCAAAAAAAGTGCAAAATATAATCAACATATCCAGTGGGTTTAGCCTTAGTAGTACTACCCGCTTGTATTTACGATTCGTAGATCTCCGACATGATATTTCGGGCTACATTTTGCCTACGTTTGCGAATTATCAACCAGGCTATCTCCAATTATGCAGGCTTGCCAGTGGTAGGTTGGACACTGATAAGATTCTTCTGGTGAATTTGGAGTCTGTTCGTAAAGGGTCGACGATCTCATAAGGTCTTTGGCGCCAAATAATACTGTAGCTCTTAGTTGTTCTTCTTATTTGACACTTGCAGTGTCAAAGTCCTTAGTCTGTTATCCCCAATCCATAGAATTATCCTTAGGGATTTCTGTTAAACTTAGAACTACCTGTCCAACAATATTGACAACAAAATAAAGAAAAAATACAGCTAGGCAACTTTCCTCTACGTTTAATTAAAACTGTAGCATTCCGTAACTTCTAAAAGGGCTTTTGTTAACGTCCAAAAGTAATTTTTCTGATACTAAGAGAATAAAAAAAAGTTGGCCTAACTAAAAAAAGAGGCCGTAAGTTGAGTTCTGATCAATTAAGAAGCGCAAACGTCCCCAAAATTTTTAACGGAAGTGTAGCAGCCTGTAATAAAAACATATATATATATATATATCATATACATATATATATATATATATATATATATATATATATATATATATATATATATATATATATATATATATATATATATATATATATATATATATATATATATATATATATATATATATATATATATATATATATATATATATATATATATATATATATATATATATATATATATATATATATATATCTGTCAAACTACAATAATTTAGTTCAATTAGAAGGGATAAGTCAAAAGCATAAAAAATTGGTGAAATAGAAAAGTATTTACTGGATAAAAAGGGTTCTACTCTTTTCATTTATTTCATTTAGCGTTTTCAAGATACAGCTTATTCATTAAATATATGCCAAAATGGAAAAATTAGAGCCACACTTGTTGACTCTTAGTATTTAGATAAGTAAGGCATTTCCTATTTGGTTAGATGTGATATCTCTCAACATATATAATAAATAGTATTCTTAACAATTATTGGAAAGACAGAGACCCAAAACAATACAGAGAGTAATTGACCTCAGTCGTCATTTAAGATTTTAAAGCATAGCATTTAAATAGCCAGGTATCAGTAGAAAAATTGTCGACGCCTAGCTAATACGTCATGAAATAAAATTCAGAAGTACTAACTCCAGTGGCAGTGTAGCCATGCATTTGGTCTATTTTAGCATCAAAGTAGGCCTTTCCATAATCTTCCTTTACAACTTCAGGCATGTTCTCCCACATATTTTTAGCTTGAGCATCTACAGTGGCCTTTGTGTACAATGCTGTACCTAAAAAAGAAAGAAAGATCAAATAGCATAAAAGTGTAAGGAGCCCAAGTAAGACACGATCTAGATCCTATTATGATTTTATGTAGAAATGTATCACCAGATTTTTTTGTTTGTTTTTGTTTGGGAATGGGGGGGGGGCTTTTATGGGATTTGGTTGGGAAAACAAGACTCTAAACAAGTCTCGAGAAAAAGGCAAAGGTTTGTCAAAGAATTAAAAATAAGTAATACAGAACTAAATAAAAGTACTAAAAAAAGGCTTCATTGGAACTCTCTTAAAAATTCAGAGCTGAATGATGAGTGTAATTTTGTTCTAGGAAGACCTTGGATCAAAAGACTTAATTTTAACCAAGAATCGTTTCAAATATTCTTAGAGAATATTGAAAAAGTTAGCGATTTTTTTTTTCATGCTGAACTATTTCCGTGGTTCAGTTTGCTTTCTAACTTAATTCCTCTCAGATTCCAGCTCCTGCTACTGATAAACAGAAAATGATTTTTACATGTATGAGATTCTTTTACATCCGTGTTAAATATTAAAAAAAAAAAATAATTATTAGTCGGACACAATATGTTTGTTTATCCTACCTGCTTGGATGAACCATAGGCAGCATAAATTATTACATATCGAAGTGAACTCTTAATTCTTTTTGTCTACTTCTTTTTCTTTTGTTATTTTTTTTCGGCCGATACATAAACTTTTCCTTATCATTTCAAATATGCTTCGTTTTTTTTTTGTTTTTTTTTTTGTTTTTTTTTTAGGAGATAAATGTTTTTCAACCTAGCAATATATACATTTACGAGCGTAAGCAAAATGTTCTGCATGAAATTTACAGTAGTAAAGATTACCTGCTATGTAGTTGCCAGGTTCAATGACAGAGACATTGACGCCCCATCGTCTCATTTCAAATCGAAGACATTCAGAAAATCCTTCAACTCCCCATTTGCTGGCACAATAAGGAGATCGCATCGGTGCTCCCATACGTCCAAGAATTGATGCAACGTTCACAACACGTCCTTTAAAATAGCATATAAATTACGAATAGTCCCATGTTCATGTTTCAAAATCAATATCCCTGGTTAAACCATAATATTCATGTTCTATGCGTGTTAACTTTGTGGGGAACCTTTTTTTCGAGGCTGTCAACTCGTGACTTGAGTCATAAGAGACCAAAAACGTATTTTTAGATGGCGTATGTCAGTATAAATGAAATGAAAAAACAAACGGGTAAAAGGCGTAGAATAACGAGTAAAAATTTTAATGAAGATAAGGAATAAAATGAAAAAGCCCAAAAAATTTTGGTTTAACAACCGAAATATTAAAAAAAAAAGAAATTGAATAAATACAAGCAAACTCTAAAAAGACAACGAATTCTACATATAAAGAAAAACGAGAATAAAACAAAATGAAACTCACATCTGAAAAACAAACACATAAAAATTTAGATAACAGACTCCAGTCGGACAAAAAAAACAATAGATTCCTCCTTAATGTGTGAAAAACGGCAAAAGAAATCCGGTAGGGTAGAAAACGAAAAAAATCATTTTCTTTTTCAAACTTAGCTACATTAGAAGGCATTTAACCAAATCTTACTTTAATTACATTTAACTGTGTTTAGGTTATTTTATTTCCCACCGACAACATTGCTCATTCTGTCTGACTTGTGCATTATTATTGACTAAGCTTTGAGCTTTATTTGTGTACACCGTCTTATCAACGTAATTGTAATAACCAAGACATTGTAAAAAAAAACGATGCGCCTCTAATTTTTTTCTAACGACTTCGCATTCAACGTGTGGTCTTTGTATACTTAGAAGGAGGTTCATTCCATCGAAAATTGAGACTTCTAGTGCCCCTTTTAAGGATCAAATTGACTGGAGGGCAAACAGCTCCCTTCCCGTGCCCCTTTTGCCCTATGTACCCAATAATCCCTTATTGCATGTGGTAAAAATTTTGAGAATTCTGTTTTGCTTAGGATAGTCGAAAGGTCTAATAACTAATAAGTATGCCTATGAGCCACGCATACCTAAGGGCAAGGGTCCAAATTATGGAAACTGTCAATTGTTCATTGATAATTTTTAGTGAAATAAAGCGTGAATGTTTGATATTATCTTTCCAGTCGGCTTAAACATTCAGGGATCTTTCTTAGAGCCAAGGGGACCTTAAGCTCTAGTGAGAGAGAGGGAGGGTGTTGGTTGGCCAAAAACTAGGCCCGAGTTTGTCGTTCTTGATTTGTTTAAAATTTGCATTCGAAAGCCCTTGGGCCGAGGGGATTCAGTAAATAACCCTTCAAGGAAGACATGACCGAATCAGCCCCGAGGATCTCCAAGGTATTGTGCGGGGTAATGGCGTTTGGAGGGCAAAAGAAGTTGTGTCTCTGAAGGGTTAGATTAGAGCCCTAGTCCAAAGGACTCTCATGCAAAAACAGTTCACACTGGGCTCCCAGTACATAAATACATACACACATAAATATTTATCCGCCAAAAATGAGGCCCAAAAAGAGCCGAAAATGTGTTTTTCTGTTCCACTGGTTTGAAATTTTTCAGGGATCATTCCCAGGGCTAAAAGGGCCTGATTTGCTTCAGGGAAGGAAGGAAGACATTAGGAAGCTCAAACTAGACGAAAAAAACTTTGCGTCTAAGGTCAATCAGATACTTACATTCAGAGAGGAGGGCTATGAGTCAGAGAAATGCTTTGGGGAGGGGGATCAAACTTGGTTAACCCTCCTGGATAGGCCCAGCCAAGGGGACCCCAAATTACAAAAAGCAGGTTAAGGGCCAGAGCCTTCCAAAAATAGGGCCCAAAAATGGATTAAAGCTTGTTTAACATCGTTTGAAGCTTATATCTTTACATCCTTGGGCCAAGGAGACCCTAGTATACAAAAAAAATGGTTCGGCCGAAAAAGGTAGGGCCAAAATTTGTTTTCTGTCCAATCGGCTTGAAACTTTCAAGGATCACTCTCTGGGCCATAGGGGTCACGAATAGGCTGAAAACTTTTGTCCCTTTTCGGTTGGAACTTACTTCGTAAACTATCAGGAAAAACGGGCCTTAATATACAAACAAATGTTGGCTGGGGATATGGAACATTAAAAATGGATCATATATTAGTCTTTCCTTATTGCCTTAAAAGTTGCGCTAGGAAATCCCTCTGTTGATTTAGCCCAAATCAACATCAATACCCACGAGTACAATGCATAGAAAAGAGGTTGGAAAAACATTGGTCGTTTTTTATCGGGAACGTTTTTTTCCGAACGGCTTAAAGCTTATATCTGTAAGTCCCACGTTCAATCCAGCATCAATGCTTACAAGTGCAAAGTCAATATTCAAATTACGTATCAGAGTCTAGCGTTGCCTATAGTAAAGAATCATAAGGCTTCAATATATTCTTCAAAATCTTACTGATCATGATTTACTGGATTTACTTTCTAAATCATGGATTGGGTTTAACATTTCTCGAAGTTCCACTTTAATAACCTTAGCCTTTTCAGACACGCCCAAAATCAAATATTCCCCCTTTTCCTAATCATAAATCCTGCATATAAATAATGGGCAAAATGCATAATTTACAATCCTTGCACCGTCACCGTTGGGGTATAGCATCCCCAGAGGCATAGTTATTAACTTATTAGGCCTTTTGACTATTTTGAACAAAATGGCATTTTCAAAATTTCGATCAGTGATGAGAGGGGGAAATATAAAAAGGGAAGAGGGCTGGCCACCCTCCGATCATTCTTCAACATTCTCTCAGCATACCCTGAAAGTTTCAACTTAATACCAACGGCTGTTTCTTAGATATTGCTGATATTCCCTTTTGACAACAAGCATGTACGTATTGTGTTTTAATTGTGTTTGGCATCACTCTTAATATTTCCATAAAAAATTTCCTCAATGCTCTAAGCCTTTTTGGAGACCTAGGATTAATCGTGCCCCTTTTTCCCAATAAAAGACCTTATAATTATGTTAACAAAGGGCAACTTGCACCTGGGGCTTTGGGGAAAGATGTCAATGCCAGGGGCATACTTAATTGACCTTTGTTCTATTTTGGACAAAATGGCTATCTCAAAATTTTGATGGCATTTATTTGCGGAAAAGGACGTGGGAGGGGGATTGGTTACCCTCCAATATCTTTAGACTCTTAAAATGGTTACTAGAACTTCAATTTCCAAACACCCCTCTGGAAAAGAAAATAATAGATTTACTGGAAACAAAATAAGTTTTAAATCATTTCTCTTTTTTTAACTTAAATAAATCCAAAATTATTAAGACTTACAATAATGAATATTAGCATGTAAATGAAACTGTCAATCCACATTCTTCTTTTTTCAGTATTATTGAGTATACTGGTGATTTTGTTTTCTCTTTTTTCGATATTGTGAGAAACAAAAACACATAGCTCGAAAAAAAGATTGTTTTCAGTAAATTGCAAATTATGTCCAGATCTTTAGAAGACAAGGGGGCATGAGGCTTATTCCTCTTAGTTTCTGCTTGTTTTGAGTTTGACTAAGTTATTTATTGTAATTTCTGTTTGTTTTGTGCTTCATTTATTTATCGATGATGATTTATGGGTGTTTTACGATTTGACTTTGTTTCTGCTCATCTTTAGTTTAATGACGCTCTTTACTTTCCTTTGTAAAACGTATTTTTTTTATAATTAATTAGTTAGTTAAAACTTACCCAGAGTGCATGGAAAGTGTACCACTTCGTGCTTTCTAAACGGAAAACTGTGTGTCAGAATAGAATTTCTGAGCCAGCTCATCAAAATTACAGAAAGACAATAAATCTCATTTTTCATAGCTCGAATTTACCCCTCATAGTCAAATACTTTTTTCAGCAAATAAAATGTTCTAAAGTTGTCTTTTTAAGAACATATCTTGTTATGTGACTTTTCTTTCTCATAAATAATTTTCATGAGTTATGTAAAAATTTCAAATGCTAGGACAAAAACAAAAAGGAATGGAAAAACGAAAGATTAATCAAGCTTCGACGTCAATGCGATTAGATAGTTGGCCAGAGACCCAATTGCAAGCATCAGACACTAGTATACCAAGCCAAAGTTTCCTATCCCTATTTTCAGATCAATAGATCTTACAAGAAACATTGGACTGTCATAACGCATTGTAGTGTCTTAAATTTTCATTTTCTATTAAATTTTAGCACGGTTAAATCAAGATAGAAAAAAATAGTTTAAAAAGCAAAGATTCTCTTACGGAAGTAAGAATAAAGTTGCCACTTAAAATGAACAAACGATGCATCTACAAAACTAGCTTAAATAAACTGACTCGTGATATCTCCCTATGTTTGCAGAATTCGAAAAACTAGCGCTTTACTAAAAACACAAAACCGACGCAAAAAAAGACATGACGTTCCCTTAGGAAAAGAAAATTCCATAAGTAGCCCGTAGAAGATAAAAGACTAATTTATAAGGCCCTAAACACTTTTTCGTCAGCCATGATATCGATAGTTTTTAGTGTACAATTAGAATTCTCTAAAAGCCTCAAGCAAGCTCAGAACGAAAGGACTGGCTTGGAAATGTTGATTTTCATAAATAGAATTTCGATTCTAACATTTTGAGACGTGATCGTAAAAACGAACACTTACCAAGAGCCGTTTAATTTAAAATTGAAATTCTTTCTGAAAAGTCAACCAATTGCGTTTTAGAATATATTTTGTCTTTTTTAGTTTGAATACCATTTCCAATCTAAATGGTGGACGATAAATGTAACATCCATAGTTGTAAATCTTATTTATTTCCTTTTAAAAATGTTTTCTGGGAAACAGTGGTCAAACTTTAGCATAGAGAGTAGTAAGTTTAGGACACAGCGTTTAGGAGGGCGATGGGCCCTCTAACACAGAAGATTAATATTTTTTATGCAATTTAAGGGTGGCTGTAGCCTCTTGAATATACAGGGTAATTTTCTTCGTTTTGAGTTTGAACTTTCCCTCTTTACTTCCACCCGACAAACTGTCCGTAAGTCGCCAAAGTCAATCCAGCATCAATACCAGCGAGTACGATTGGGCTTGAATAAAAGACATAAAAAGGAATAAAACCTACATTGAATAATATCAAACAGTTCGTGGTAACGAACTGTAAGTAAGGAGCGACCCGGCTCAATGGTAACCGAAACTCTAAAACCGGAGTTTTGATACCAATAGATACATTAAAAGAATTAGATATTTATGCTGATTTCAAATATATAAGTTTGATCAAGTTTAATCTTACCCATCAAAAGTTACACGCCTGAGAAAATTTGCCTTATTTTCCAAAAAAGGGGGAGCACCCCCTAAAAGTGATAGAATCTTAATGAAAATCGAACCATCAGATTCAGCGTAACAGAAATCCCTATTGTAGATGTTTCACGCTCCTATCTGCAATTAAATAAAAAAAGTTTTTTTAACTGAAAGTAAGGAACGACGTTAAAACTTAAAACGAACAGAAATTATTCCGTATATGAAGGGGGCTGTCCCCTCCTCAACGCCTCGCTCTTTACGCTAAAGTTTTTTTATTGTTTAAAAAAATAGAGTTGTGAGAAAGTCAAACTTTAGCGTAAAGAGCGAGGCGTTGAGGAGGGGACAGCCCCTTCATATACGGAATAATTTCTGTTCGTTTTAAGTTTTAACGTCGTTCCTTACTTTCAGTTAAAAAAACTTGTTTTTTTTATTTAATTTTTGAACGTTTTTGAATTAATGCAGGTTTTGATTTTGGCTCACCGTACAGGAATAATTAAAACAAAATTTGCGTATTATATTTGGTTAAATGGCTTTCTCGAAACTTGTTTAATTTTATTTACGAACGTTTTTATTAGTAATAAATATACGTAACTTAGAATTAACTTACGTAACGAACTTCTATATTCATAAATTTTTAACACGTATATTAGAGGGTTCGCCCCCTAGTCAATACCCTGCTCTTTAAACTATGTTCGAATTTTTTCCAGTTCTTTAAAAATGACCTCTTAATCACAATCAGTTGATCATTTGAAAAACTTGTTTTTTTTTATTTAATTCCTGATCTTTTTCTTTAATAATGATGGGAAATCAAGCGCCCCCTTCATAGCAATGTCCCTTCCCCCATGAAAACTTCCTTCATGGAAAGAGCCTTCCATATAGCCCCCGACCCGCTCCGTCCCCCACCTACCAGAAAAAATATCCTCTGAAAAAGTCTGTATACTTCCCAATAACCAATACTATATGTTAACATTGAGTAAAGTTCATAACTTTCAGCCCTCCCCCTGGGGACTTTGGTGGATAAAGTCATACTAAAATAAATTGTTATAAAATTTTTTACACTGTTGAAAAAAATGGATATCTCAAATTTTTGATCTCGTGAATTTTGGAAAAAAATGAGATTGGGAGAGGGACTAGATGCCCTCCATTTTTTTTGGTCACTTCAAAAGGGCACTAGAACTTTTAATCTCCGTTACAATGAGCCCTCCCACGATATTCTAGGACCACTGGGTCGATACGATCACCCCTGGAAAAAAAAAAAAAAAAAAAAAAAAAAAAAAAAAATAAACTCTCTTCCGTGATCTTTCTTCTGGCAAAAACTCTAAAATTACCAATTTTTGTATATACTAGCTTGAAAACACTACAGTAGGGTTCTCTTATACGTTGAATATGATGGTGTGATTTTCCTTAAGGCTCTACAATTTTTAGGGGGTCTTTCTCCTTTTCTTCGAAATTCAGCCAAATTTTCTAAGGCACGTAACTTTTGATGGTGTAGATTAAACTTAATGAAACTTATATATTTGAAATCAGACTTAAAATTTAATTCTTTGGATGTATCTCTTGGTACCAAAATTCCGTTTTTTAGAGTTTCGGTTACCATTGAGCCGGGTCGCTCCTTACTTACAGTTCGTTACCACGAACTGTTTGAAAATGTGGAATTCTACATTTTTGCACGAAGAAAGATCACGGAGGTGTGCTTATATGTTATTTTGTTTTTTTTTTTTTTCCCGGGGGTGATCGTATCGATCCAGTAGTCCTAGAATATCATGAGAGAGCTCATTCGAACATAAACTAAAAGCTCTAGTGCCCTTCTTAAGTGACCAAAAAATTGGAGGCCAACTTGGCCCCCTCCCCCACTCATTTTTTCCCGAAGGCACCCAATCTGAATTTTGAGATAGCCATTTTGTTCAAAATAGTCGAAAATCTAATAGATATGTCTTTGAGGAAAAAATAATCCCCCAAAGGTCCGAGGAGAAGGGTTGCCAGTTATTAACTTCGCCCGGTCTTTACGTGTAGTATTGGTTAATGGGAAGTATATAGACGATTTCAGAAGGGATTTTTTTCTGGTGGGGGGGGGGGTCGGAGGAGGGGGTTACGGGGGAGGATTTTTCCGCGGAGTATGTTTCCTTGGGGGAAAGGACATTTCTATGAAGGGGGTACTAGATATCCCAGCATTGCTTAAAAAACGATCAGAAATTAAATAAAAAAAAACAAGTTTTTCAACTGAAAGTAAGGAGCAACGTTGAAATTCATAAGGAATAGAAACAATTACATATGTCAAGTGGTTCGCCCCCTAGTCAATGCCTCGCTCTTTATGCTAACGTTTTTGTTAATACTTTCAAAAGAGCTATCTATTCTAATTAACCAGTCTTTGAGATACAGGGGTTTGTGATTTGAACAAAATTCGAACTTTAGCGTAAAGAGTGAGGTATTGACTAGGGGAGGGGGGTGAACTCCCTAATATACAAAATAAAAACCTACGAATATAGAAGTTCGGTACGTAAGTTAATTCGTAAGTTACGTCAGAACAAAAATTCGAGAAAGCCATTTAGCCAAAAAACGTAAAATTAATATACAAATTTCGTTTTAATTATTCATGTACGGTGAGCCAAAATCAAAGCTGCATTAATTCAAAAACAATCGGCAATTAAGTAAAAAACCAAGCTTTTTTTTAACTGAAAGTAAGGAGCGACATTAAAACTTAAAACGAACAGAAATTATTCCGTATATGGAAGGGGCGGTCCCTTCCTCAACGCCTCGCGCTTTACGCTAACGTTTTACTCTGTCTCACAACTTTATTTTTTAAACAATAAAAAACTTTAGCGTAAAGAGCGAGGCGTTGAGGAGGGGACCGGCCCTTTCATATACGGAACAATTTCTGTTCGTTTTAAGTTTTAATGTCGCTCCTTACTTTCAGTTAAAAAACTATTTTTTTTATTTAATTAGTAAGTAGTATCCTAAGGAATTAAGTGATGGACCATAAAACATTAATGCATATGAATGGGTTTGTATTTAAGGTGAACGAAACCCACTTCATTTTGTCACAGAAGGCTGTCTGGATCCATGATGTGCCCAGAGTGGGGGGTCGGCACCGTTTCTGTTTTTGGATAAAATAGAAACGGTAAAAAACGGCAATTAAAAAAACAGAACAGAAAGAGATTCTAACAGAAACGAGGAAAAAAACGGAATTCCGTTTCTTTATTTCCATTTTTTTTACAGAACAACAGAAACAGCCCGTTTTTTTTTTCTTTTTAACGGTCGTTTTAACAAATATTTCCGTTTTTTCAGTTTGTTAGGCTTATGAGAGTAAAATGAACGTTGACAAATATTGATTAATAAGAAAATCAAATATAAAAAAGACCAAATATTCAAAATGACCACATAAATCAAAACTTGTCAGTTAGATACATTCGAAGTTCAAGTGACTTTGCAGTCATTCGTGAGCACTGCTTTCGAATAAAGTACCCAGCGAGACTAAATGCACTCTCACTTGGTACTGAAGTTGCAGGCACTGCGAGATGCATATGCGGATCAGAATTATTGTTTCCTGATCTACGTCTTTCACTCAAGAACACTGGAACTCTCTCTTCATATGCCCTAATAATATTTGCTGCTTCGCGGGCAGTGCTTCTATTGTTAACATTTTGATTTGAAGAGTTCATTCGAAGCCCAGTCGTGCCGAGAAACTTAGCAAACAAGCTGTCTTCTTGATGTGGAGTCGGTGATGCATTTTTGTTAATCTTTGTCTTGATAGGAGTTACGTCAATTGGGAAAGATGCAGAGTTCAATTGAATTTGAAGGGGCTCTTCTGTATTTCTCTTCTAGGAAATGAACTGCTGGAGAAGTGAAGAGACGGACTGACGAGCTTTATCTATGTCTACATCGTTCATTTTTTTCGTAAATTGCAGTGTAAAAAAAACAGCTCTTGTGAAGAGTAGCATATCAGACCTAGGACTGTTAAAAAAATATCTCCTGGGTTGGACAGCTAATAATTCCTTCGGGCCATTGACTGAATCAGGAATGGCATTACTATATGGCGTCTCACAAGATATCTGAAGTCCTTTAATCACCAGCAAAACTTTGCTTGCCGAAATAAAATTATACCCACTAGTTATCACCGCTGCCTGTTAGAACGGGCGAAGAACCTCAATGACAGCTTCCACAACGGATCACTCATTGTTGATAAGTTCGAGCTCTCTGATTTTAGAGTCACGAAGGCTTCGGTTGAAGAAATTGTGCAGTGGTTCTTTATGGGTACAATACATTTCTATCGTAATAAGGGTGCTGTTCCATCTAACATTCATGTCCTTTGTGATGGATGGACTAAGATTATATCTCTCTATACATGACAAGTGTCCAAACTCAATAAGAGTCACAAGAATGCGATATAATTCTGTCTGTAACCAAAAAACGTAAAATTAAGAAAAACGGATTTAAGAAAAACAGAAGCGGAAAAAACGATAAGAAAAAAAAGCAGAACAGACACAAAAACGATAATAAAAAAAACGGCTACCTGTTTCCTGTTTTTTCCATTTTCAAAAAAAAAACAGAACAGAGAACGGAGAAAACGGTGGAAGAAAAACATTTCTGGAACATTTGGCGGAAGGAAACGGAAACGGTTCCAACCCCATAGGCCCAGAGGTACCAATTCCCGAAAATCTAGGAAGGGGGTTTAGGCAAGGGTTTGATGAAGATACTAAAAAAAGGTATCTTACGAAATCTAGGGAGGGGGGGGGGGTATATTTTAGCTATCCAGTAAAATGCTATCAAGTTTGTCAAGATTTTTTGTTGATCCAAAATAGAGGAGTTTGGAGCTAAATACACTTGATTGAAATAAGAATTTTTTGTCAAGATCATATTGTTCATACATAAAACATAGCTTTGTCAAATCACTTCGGTGAAGTTAATAAAATTTTATAAAATCTGAATATCAACATTGCACCCAAAGGCCTTAATGCCAGATTAGACAAATGTATACTAATTGGAGTAGCATAAGTTTAATGTGGCTCCCACGCCAAACAGTCCGTGGTAACGAACTGTAAGGAGCGACTCTGCCCAATAGTAACCAAAACTCTAAAAACGGAATTTTGTTAATAATAGGCATAACAAAAGAATTGAATTTTTATGCTAATTCCAAATATATAATGTTCATTAATGTTACCCATCAAAAGCTAAAAGCCTGAGAAAATATGCCTGATTTCCAAAAAAGGGTGAAAACATCCCCAAGAAGTTGGTGTTTTTTAGATAAAAAATAGATAGTATTCTTCGACTGTCATTTATTCTTAACTAGAATTCTTACTGAATGTTATAGACTTATAAAACAATTAAGTTATAATCACTTTCCAAAGATCCAGAAACTCCTTGGAAGGAGAATAAAAGCTTTCAAGTTAAATATGGAACATCGTTTCCCGTCTTTTTTTTCTTTTTTTTTCTTTTTTTTTTGGGGGTTCGATTTCTTCGAAACTCTTTTTTTCGTACCAAAAATGGTAGGGTGACCTTGACATTATTTTCGAAAAGCGAGTGAGAGAGTGAGAACTCTAATTAATGATATTATTTTGAGAGGCATAATAAATAGTTTGCCTAACCTGAGCCTAAGAGACAATAAATTTCTTGCATATTTACCTCCTCTTCTTCCTGAAATAAATTCCTGAAATAAATTTCCTTACAATGTAATAAAGACTTCCATTGAATAAGGTTCTTAATTTATGAATACTATTCTTACCTTTGGCGATACGAATAAGGGGAAGGAAAGCTTTTGTCACTCTCATTGTACCAAACAAATTGATGCTCGCAACTTTCTCATATACATCCATGGGCACCCATTCGACTTCACCAAAGGTTGACCATCCAGCGTTGTTTACAATTCCCCAAACTCCTAAAAAATAATCATAAAGGCCCAACAAGAATGTAATAACGGTCAAACTTTACTAAGGAAGCCTATTATATACCATCCAGCTTATGGTCTTTACAATCGTTGATATTTTAAACCTCATATATCTGTTCGAGAGAAAGTTTTGGATCTCGGGGATGGCGGTGTTTGATTCAAATTTGATTCTAGATTTTTCCAGAAGTATGTAGGGTTTTATAATGGTTCCAAAATGTAGTCAGCTTTATACTGGAACCGGGGATTCGGTAGCAGGGATATGTACAAGGGAGACATCAGGTCCCCTCCGAAACAACTCGCAAATTTCCTGATTGTTTTGGCAGTTTTTGATAATTTTCACGTGAAGCGCCTGATTGTTTTGGCAGTTTTTGATAATTTTCACGTGAAGCGCCTGATTTTTTCCATTTAGACTGATTTAGGAGCTCCCAAAAATGTGGCCATCGCTAAGATGATTCCCACGTACGTGTCTGCTCGTTCTGGATTTTTTTTTTTTTTTTAGCAGATAAACAAGGTGGAAGTTTTGATGGGGTCGGAGGTCCGAAAAAATATATCCAAAACTATACACTCCGTAAAAACCCTTTCCAAGACCTTCATTTTATTATTGCACATAAACAAGTCAACGAAATAGGTTTCTACTTCTTTCATCTTTTTAGTTGCATTTCAACCTGATAACCTAAGGAGTTTCAAATGATCAATCAAGCAACTAATCAAACTTAATTGTTCTTACAATTCATCCCATCTTAGCGAGTTTATACGTCTTAGCAAAAATAATCAGAATCAAGGTATTTAAAGGAGGAGCGGGGGGGGGGGTTATTTATAGATTATTTACTTCGGGTATAAATACTCTTACCTGAATTGTTCTCTTTGGTTTCCAACCAATACCTCAGGGTCTTTCGAAAAATAATAGGGAGGGTGTTTACCCCATATTAGAATACAATACCATAGCATACACAAATGTAGTACAATTTAGTTTAGAGGATTGAATTTTAGTTTGTTTTTTTTTTCGAAAAAATTAATGTACATGCTGCGCTTGAACTTTTACAATTAATCTGATGGATTTACAGTTTCTCAATTCTGACTGCAGATGAATAAAGACCTATATAGTATTATTATAGGATTCGCTGATGGTCTCTAAATTCTTTTAGTAGAAAAAGCGAAAAACTGCAAGAAACTCGAATTTCAAAAACTGGCTGACAAACTTTTCGTTTCCAGTCAGGGGAAGGGATTTGCTCCTCGAGTAATTCAATTCTCCAAGGTCATTTACTCCCATCCCAGAAAAAAAATGCCCGATGTTACCCAAACTAGCACAATTTATTTAGTACGATTAAATAAACAAGCAACAAAAAAACTGAATGAATAGTACTAATAAAGTCTGAAATATGTTTTCAACAATAAGCTTTATTTTATTCAAGTTTAGCAGCCTGGGATTGGGGAAAGACGGTTTTCTAGTTAGCCAGAATTTGTTTGTTTTAGCTCAATCTTAACGTATCCCCTCCTATGAAGAATTTTCCCCTCTATATTCACTTTCACACCCAGCCAAAACCGCAATTTTTTCTTGAAAAAGGCAATTAACTTCACCGTTAACTTTATTTTTTTCCATTTTCATGATCTGCTTGTTAATTTGGTTCTTTGCAGTTTCAAATCGGTAGAAAAGAAAGTTAGATCAAGGTTTCGTAAAACCAGTTATTTCTGGTTAAAAATTGTATTCGGAGAATTTATATGCTAAATTGGATCCACTGCATTAAACTACAAGTTATAGATAGCTGAAGCGTTTTTACATATATCAACCAGACAGAGCAGTATTGATACATCAATATATTAAGGTCAGGTTAAAAAAACTGAGTCGAAGCAGTAGTCTAAATCTGTAAGGACAACATCCGGTTTTCAGAATACCAGGTTTTGTCTTTCACCTTTTTTTGTAAATTCTAAGGGATAATGCTGCCAAGAAATATAGTCAAAGCCTACGTTCCGAGTTTTGCGTAAAAACTAAATATATTTGTAGAAACAGAAGAAAAAACTATTTAAAATGCAGTGAAGAGTCTTTTCCGCTTTAAACGTACACCTTGCAAATATTTGGGTTTACTATAGAGAGAGGTAGCTATCCCCTCTTATTCGTTACCTACACATATTTACGTACAGAAAATGGCCACCTATTTACATCTAGTCTTCATTCGACGATGCTTCTGTTTTTATCGCTGCATAAATTTTTCGTTTTTCTTCCAGCAGGGAAGTAAGAAGATTTCGAAATTTGTAACAGGTTTGGGTATATAATTTAAACCTTTCAGACCTAAAAATAAGGTTCCTAACTCTTCCAAAAATAAAAAGACGTCTGAACTGGTGAAAACGGAGATCAATTTTTACTGAGGCTAAATTACATGACGAGGCAAGATATTTCTTTTCTAATCTTAGAAGCCTAAAAACAATAAAACTATATTTCGCCAAGGTTAAATCTGATTAAAGTGCTTGCACACGGCTTTCCAACCGTCAAGATTGATCCTGGACTCTTGTGAGTTTTGATAAATTTCAGAGGAAATGTCTACATATAGCAAAAAATGTGATTCATCATTGTGAAATTCTCGGCTTTAGCTGAACAGTTTGTGGTCCATTTCTTATTTCTGAGAAAATTTCTCAGAAATTCAATTCAAACTTACTTCAACCTAAATGCTTAAACTGAAATAATAAAACCGATAAAATCTAGAAATTAGGGATTACCCCACCTAACAAGAATAGTAAAATAAAACTTCCAAGCACTAGTTTAGCGACGTTATCATTATCAATGCTTTTTCCAGTTTCCCATATTTCTTTTAATATTCCAGTTTAATTTCTCAAGGTAAATTTTCCATTTGAGCAGCCGATCTTGCTAGCCAGTGGCATAACTCGGGCGGGAGAGGAGGTACCCGGACAACACTTTTAAAAGGGTGGTACGCCAAAACCCTAAAGGACTTGAGAAATGAATAGATCCTTTGGGCCAACGTGAGGTTAACCAGGTACCATATCCTTAATGGCGAGCCCCTAACCATACAGAAAACATGCAAAAAGAAATCCCTTTTAAATAATGAATCATTTTTTAAACAATGCAACCAAGTACCGACTGATGGTAGAGTGACGGAGGGGGGAGGGTCTGCTCATAACCCCAACTCCTTGAATCTCTAAAAGGGGGTCTAAAAACGTGCAAAAGGTCCCTAAAAACTAAACAAAAGTTGACTAAAATCAGTTGTTACTTGAAAACTTTATCGTTTCATGTAAAAATCAGGCTTGGGTGTTTGCGTCAGTATTTTTTCAATTGGTCATCGACGCACCAACCCTTTTAATGACCCACTGCTCTTCTCCGACGGCGCTTCTTCTTGCAACAATTATGAGCGATCACCCATGGAAAAAAATTCTGGCAGATAGACTCGGTATCGAATACAGCAGAAGTCAAGTTTGTGACAATGCCAAAGTAGTGGCTGCTGAGCAGAAGAGAGGTCAATCGCTTATAAAAGGCATCAATCCAAAAGCCATTGCCTAAACCCGGCTATAGTTCATACTGCTCGTGTTTCTGTAAATTCAACTACTTTTTCCGCAACTATTGAGCAAGTGTTCCTGTATAAGAAAGGTGATAAGAGTGAGTGTAGTAATTCTAGAGACGTAAGCCTGGTTTCTGTAGGTAGCAAATTAATTAGTATAATGATAAAAAAAAAACAAAGAGAGAAAAAATTCAATGAAAAAACAACAAAACGAGACTGCGGCTAGTAGAGAGAAAAGATGAAAAACTAAAACGACGCGGATATTTCGCCTCTATGTAAACGAGGCGTCTTCAGCAAAGAAGGAACAGAGATAAAAACTAGAATAAACTAAAAACAAATAAAACCACCACCAATGTTAATAAAGTACAATTGTCGCAACTGATCCACGTAGGTCACAGAAGCTAATAGAGTTATTTCGATGAGAACACCAAAGCAACTGAGTAAAAAAGTATAAAATTGGAAATTAAGTTAAGAATTTTTGAGTTTTTTCTACTGAGTTGCAATTCTCAATAAATCTTTCAAGAAATTATTGGTGAGTTTTACCAATATAAAACTACCCACAAAAACAAGGGATCTTATACACCCCACTTACTAAACTTCCCCGAGTTAAGCCCTTCCCAGAATTAAGGAAACTACCTATTGGTCTCACCGATTGGAAACGTATATCAATGTCATATTTACGCAAAATTTGATACTTTTGAGACTTAAGAGATGCTGCCGATAAAGTTTTAAGAAAACAACGTTTTGATTTTAGGAAGGAAAGAGGATGTTTCGACCAAATTTTTGGTCTTAGACTAGTAATTGAAAAGTACCTGAGGCACCAAACCCCGTTTGACCTTACTTTTGCAGATCATGAATAATAGCTTCATTCAGCAGGTAGAAGATCTCTAGCGAAGGTCCTGTCCGTGAGAGGTACACGAGAAAAATACATTAAAGTGATTAGTGGAATGTCATTGCTGCGATTAAGGCAGGAAATGAGGTTAACAGCTGGTTTCGTATTAAATAAGGAGTTAAGTAGGTTTGCGTTCTATCCCCAATTATATGGATCATTTTGATGGACTTTGTCTTAAGGAACACAGAAAAACCAAAGGGAGAACACGAAATCAAATGGAACAGTAAAACTCTCCTGAACTCATATTATGCTGATGACTTAAGCACCCTAGATGAAAGTGTTAGCAAAATGAAGGAACTTTTAGAGGTGTTGCAAAATCAGGGTGCGAGAATGGGTTTGAAAATTAATGTTAAGAAGACTTTTTTGCTAAGGCTAGGAATAAGTGAAGGTGAAAAGTTAATGTTGGGTAACGAGAAGATCGATCAAGTGGACAACTTCCCTTACCTAGGTAGTATTATTAGTAAAGACAGTGGGCGCAGTGAAGGTGTTAAAACTAGAATAGCAAAGGCTCAGAGTGTTTCATACAGGCCATTATCGCCTCAGGCTTTAATTTCTCCAGTAAAAAATAACATTTTTCTGGGTAGAAGAAAAGTTTCTTGTCTTATTTCTATAGCATCTAGAGATAAAACAGTCTGTTGGAAAAACACGTCTCTTTGCCTGAATTTTATGTTCCCAGTAAGGAGCCATTTTTACAGGGAAAATATTAGCAATCAATGTGTGTACGTTAATATACAAATGCAACTCATATGAGTTGTAAACGCTGAGAATAAATCATTTTGTTCGTCTTAAGTTTCAGCTTTGCTCTTTGCTTTCATCAGAAAAAAAACTTTGTTTGTTTTCTATTAATTCAGCCTCGAACTTGAACAAATTTAGTGTGACAGGTGTCTTCAAATTGGCAATAATAAAATAACTACTATGACCTGACCTGCTGACCTCCAAAGGTTACCTATAACAAATACTTGGATTATTTCTTTCCAAAAAAGAAAAGGCATACCCTTGCAATTCTTTGGCAATCTTTGCTCGACTTCCTTCGCAGCTTTCGTAACGCTTTCTTGAGAAGAAACATCCAGCTGGACGGTAAAAAGTCGTTGGGTTTTTTCACCTTCTTTCTCTAACTCTACAGCGCCCTTACCTCGAGAGTCCTTTGTGAAGCAGCCAGCAAACACCACATAACCCTAGAAAATCATTGAAAAAATCCTTTAGTTCCTTTTCTTCAATTCTAAATAAAAACATAAATGATCATAGTATGATAACAAAATTCTAGAATATGAAACACTTTTCCAAAGATGGTTCCTTTCGGAGTTATATTTTTTCGGAGTTAGTTAAGACAGTTATGCTATTTAGCACATTAAACAAAAAATTTATTTCTGTTTTGTCTTCTGGATAACATTGAAAAACTTGCCAATTTCACAGGAACTTTTATCCCTTGTTTCACGATCCCCATTCTAGACATCTTAATGAATTTTTCGACTAAAGTATCGAATAAACAAAGGACAAACAGGATCAAAAGATTTAACGTAACTAAGATGGTGTTCTAGTTTGAAATTGCAATTTAATTCGTATTTACTTCAAATTTAATGCAGATTAATTGCCTATTTTGCAGATTTGCAGAATGCAGATTAATTGACTATTAAAATGAGGATAATATTACGAGTAATCATGCCTAGTAATATTATACTATTATATATAACATTATACTATGTCATATATAATATACAAATATTATACTATTTATAATAGGTAACTTATCCAGGAAGAGGTTTTTCTGCCCAAAAAAGTCCACCAAGACAAACAAAACCTAGAAGAATTATCCATTAATAAGAATCCAGTGCAAATGCTGTGTCCTTTGCTTGGGTATAACTTCCTGGAGGGGCCCCACTCCGCAAAGTTACCCTGCAGCGCTGTTTGTAATCACGGTTCTGCTTAGACAAACTCGTGAAAGGTCCACCTTAACGCCACTATGAGGCCACGCAAGCATAATTTTTTATTCTATTTTTATTCTCGAATCTCTTCTTTGTGGAAGTAAGACTGAAATAGGGCTTCAACTAGGGATATATGCATAAATCGTTCAAAACTTGTATTCTGGTGATTTCTTTCTGTAATGTATTCAAGTTCCTTGGCTCCTACTCATGTAGCAAGCAGCTTCTTATTTCTGTTCAAAACCTTTCATCTACTTAAAGTTTTGCTCTCTTTTTTTTCTGTCAGTTGCAAACATTTTATCGTTTTCCTCGACCTCGGCCATGAGTTTTATCTGTTAAATATTTTCCATCAACTGTGTATTATATTTTGTGTAAAGTTTTGTGTATACCCTGAACTAGCATCTTTGGTGTCTTAAATTCTGCAAAATCAACATCAAATTGGGGAAAATAAAAAGAAATAACCAATCTGGTGAGAATTAATGAGTAATAAGGCATCAAGACTCGTACTTTTCATACTAAGTTTGTGACACTTTGGAAGTGAAGGAAGATTTATTTTACACGGAAGAATTAGAGACAGCACTAAAAGGATAAAAAAAATAATAGGGCCCCAAGTGCTGATAGTTTGATAAACGAGTGTTTTTTTAAATACCGTGGTTGTGAAGTTAGAATAGAATTACTGAAGATTGTGATATGATTTTTAAAAGAGGAAGTACCTAGTAATTTTATAAAACTTTATTTAAACCCTTCTATAAGAAAGATACTAAGTGTGAAGATGGTATTTATAGGAGCATTAGCTTGATTTCTATAGGAAGCAAATTACTTAGTTTGATGTTACGTTTTAGACTTAAGAGATGTTGTACATAAAATTTTAAGAGAAGAACAGTGTGGTTTTAGGAAGGCGACAGGACACATCGGCCAGACTTTCACTCTTAGATTAATAATTGAGAAGTTGCTGAGCCATTAGACCATTTAGTCCTCCGTTTAAAGATCATGAGCAAGCGTTTGATTAAGCCGATAGAAGAGCTTTAGCGAAGGTCCTATCCTTGTATAGTATACTGGATAAAGCTATTAAAGTGATTAGTGCTATGTATAATAATAATATTGCTATGGTCAAGGTAGAAAATGAGGTTGAATGCTGGTTTCATATTGAATCAGGAGTTAAACACGGTTGCGCTCTATCTCCATTAATATTGATCATTTTGATGGACTTTGTCCTAAGGAAACAGGCAAATTCTATGGAAGAGCATGGAATAAAAAAACAAAGGAAAACTCTCCTAGACTTAGATTATTTGAATGACTTCAAAACGAAGCAAAAAAAAATGTTTTCGATCCCCTTTCGTACAGCATATGTCCCTTAACCCTTATCCCGTACGCCTATGTGTTCCGTACAACAGAATATCAGACAGACTTCCTTCTTTATTTTCAAGAAAGCAATAGACCCGGGTGAACAAAACTTTCTGGAATTAGCTCAAACACAAATTCCTCAAAATCTCTGAAAGTTTGCACAAACTGGTATTATTATCCCTAACAGGTGGGCTACCCTCCTCTAGACTTCCCCAGGTTTCAACTGTGGATATTTCAAAGTTACACTTATTATGCTACCCAACCTTCACACTACAGAAATGATGCCATAAAGCATTAGCTTGTCCATCTGATGTAAGCAAAAGTTGGTAAATGAGCTTTTAAACAACTCTATGTGATGTTTAGTGCCAGCTACGGCTTTAGAAACAAACGATTAAGAAAAAACACAAGCATTTCAAGGTCTTTTTTGAAATTCCAAAAAAAACTGATTGTATGATTAAATTTTACTGTTAAGATGACCACAAACGAGAGTTATTATTCTTGAATCAAATTTCTAAGTCATTTTTTTTTATTTAATTGCACGGTTTTCTTTAATGCGTTTTCTTATTTTTTTAGACAATGAGGGCTGGGAGGAGAAATAATCAAGAGAGGATTGAAAACTTCAAGTGAAGGGTCCCCACTCATGGGGATTTTAATGGTACCATTATCATGCTCCCCAGCCCTTTCACTCCAGAAATGTAGGTCCCATACGTAAAAGTGGGTGGCTAAACCTCGAGTTCCTGGTCTTCGACCGTTGTGAGTCGAATGGCATATTTTTCTAATTCGATTCGCCACCAGTTGGAAGGTTTTAAGCACTTTTTCAACCCCCCCCCTCCCAAAAAAAATAGCAATAAACTTTTATTATTCAGATAAACCTAAGTAATATCCACTATTCTTAGAGAAAATTTAAATGATATAAAAAAAAATCTCTCTAGAAGGTTTTTTTTAAACACATTTTCTTACTTTCAATTTTTATGGGCCTTGTTTTGCGTTTTGTTAAGATGCAGCTATCGCTGCAACCATGATGAAAGAGAGCATGAAGTAAGAAGTCAAAGAGCATGGTAGCGAATAACCTCTTCGCGGATGTTTTGTCACCTCCCATTCCTCGCCAGATCAGAACTTAGGCCTTTGATCTCGTAAGATGTCATTTAACTTTGACGTTAAAAAGAACACTAAATATTGCGATTCCCATTTAAATAAGCCCTCTTTTGGTATTTGGTATAAGGCGCTTTTGGTATTCCCATTTAAATAAGCCCTCTTTTGGTATTTGGTATAAGGCGCTTTTGGTATTGCATGCAAAAAACTGCACGCGATATTCGCTGGGCCATCTCCTGCAATAATATTGCGGGTAACATAATATATCATAAATTATCTAAAACATTTTGACAGCAAATCCCTTTAAAGACAAATAAATATAGATAAATCAAAATTAAATTTTAACGCAAGTTTCCACGCTAGAAAAACAAACACCCCTCCCCTTCTCAACTCAAGACTTATACCAAATCAAGACTTCTTCAGTCTTCGGGCAAGTACCCATGCGGTGAGACAGTCTGCTTAAGTCATTGAAATCCTCATTGCAATATGGATTAATTAACCTTCTCTTTTTTTGTCCCATTACTTCATCCTGAAAATTCTGATAGATGCTGAAAAAGCTGAAATGCTTAATACGATTCTACCAAAGGAACAAAAAGAACATACCAAAGAATGCAAATGTTTTGCTAAAGCATTGCCAAAACCGGTATCGCATCCTGTGACAAAAATCGCTTTTCCTTCTGGGGTGACCTTGAATACAAAAAAAAGTTAAAAGGATTTTAGATTTCACCAGAACTTGCATCAAACTAAAATAGTATTAATTTTTGCCTTCTTTGCAAAACATCTAAAGTACAAATCTAATCTAAAGGAAGACATTACTTTCTTCCGATTTTAAGTTTCAAGGAAGGCAAACTGGTCTATTTCTAGCATATGGAAACGTTTCTCAAACTTTTCTGGCTGCGGTCTGGTACGAGGTATATTTTTCACCACCTGCCTTACGAACAAAAGCGTTTATTTACGAAACAAATTTAATTTTTTTTATTGAAAATCCATTTATTTGTTTGCTTGTTTCATACACCCAATTTAAACATAATAATATAAACAATATAAATAACTAAAAAATCAGCAACTACATGCATTTAAAACTTTCTGAATCAGCTGCTACGTCTTGTTTAAGCTGGGGAGGTATTAATAATAGAATGCTAGTTGCTCCTTCCGTGGCTAAAATTCCTTTCGTGGCTAAAATTTCATGGTATCAGTCATAGTAGTATATGTCCCTCTAGAATCAACTCATGGATGTAGCAGTGATTCGGTATTTCTCCTATTTTCTCCCTGTATTTCTCCTATTTTTAAACAAGATTTGAGTTAAAAAAAATTGGTTATGAAAAAAATCAGCGTCCTTCTTGCTCAAGCTCTTTCCGAGTAGGAAAGGAAATACCTGCTTTGCTAGAAAAAAATAAGAAACTATATCATCCTTCCCTGGAAGATCAATGGTCATCCGTTTTGGAAATGTGCCCAAAGATTTTGGGGACTCTTGGATGGGCGAAAATTTTTAGCCTGGTAAAAAGCAGATTGCCATAAAGAAGGTGAGGAACAGCGTTGTCAACGCTTTGAAGTCAACTGTACTAGTTTTCCGACTAAAATTGTACCGCCAGAAGATAATTTATATCATCTGAACAACAGGTTAAAATTTGCCACAATAAGAAGAAAATTTTCGACAAGCTAAAGCTTCAACAGATTTCCAAGTCAGAAAGGAGCAACTAAAACCAAAATATACAAGGAAATTTATATTTCACCCAAAACGGTACAATTTTACAGTGTTGGCAACGCTGGTGAGCAAGTGGCTTTGCATTTGGCAAGGACTTGAAAGTAAGCAATAAGGAATTTCGCCTTATTATTTTCGAAAGTACAATTTCCAGCTTACTAATGGATTTTGGCCAAATCGTGTCGGATTTTTTCTCCTTTTCTTATATAGTCAGAGATCCTTAGGACTCTAGCCCCAGCTTTGACCTTTTCCAACAATCTGGTCCAAAAGAATTTAGAAGCATATTTCTTAGAATAAGATATGACTCAAACTCTTCCTTTCTAGCTGGAACGTCCGTAGACATACAGAATGCAGCAGTTCCCGCAAAGATAATTATTCTCTGTAAAAACGGATAAAATAATAATATGTTGAAACCATTATTCTAAGGCTTGGATGCGAGGAAACTAAATTTAATATATTCTGGGGAGGGGGCTGTATTTCCCGACAGTGTGGTGAGAACTACAGAATTTCAGGATCATTCATTTTTTGGGTTCTTTGCCTAAAAACTGCAAGACTTTTTTTTTAATAAAGATCATAGAAGGCTTCAACTCCTAGAAATATATCGTCTTCTTAGAATAGCATGTAGCAAAATAGTAATTGTGAGAACAAGCCTTACAAAGAATCACAACAGAATATGTGTGTATGCATGCATAATTTTATTATCCACCAATGAACAAATCACATAACGGATGGAGTAGGAAAAAGACGAAAAAGAAGAGCACAATAAACCCGAATGAACAGTTAAACGACATGACCAGTGTGCCGAAAGGCGTCTAAACAGTACTTTTAGAATTTAGCCGCTTTTGGTACATTTCAATTCTTCTGCAGATGGCATTCAGGGGGCCGATCAACCCCATGTCTGACCGATGCAGTAATTTTACTAGTCTAAAGATTCGGCCGGAGCAGGTACTCTGCATATTTATAAAGAGCTTGCGTGAAAAACGACCACAATTGCGAAAGAGCAAGCAAATACGGGACTACAATGCATTGTATACAGACAGAGCCGTTCCTATGGTTGGTGATGCCCAGGGGAAAAATTAATTGCAGCGCCGCCTCTCGACTCAAATACAAGCAAAAAAGGTCGAATCAAAGTGAAAAATGTGATTAAAGTGGGCAAACCCCAGCCCCGGCACCTCCCCAGCTGCGGCACCCGGGGCAGATGACCCGGTCCCCCCAAGGAACGGCTCAGTATACGGAAGGAGACGGTGACTAAACTTAAATTTCATAGAAACTATCAGCCCATAAGCTTTCCTAGTCTTATTCCAAAAAAAATCATTCAACAAAACTCGGGTTGCGCGCAAATTTTTCCCTATTCAGATTATTTTTGATTCTGTAAAAAATGAAAATAAAAAAACAAGTATTTGAAAACCATTAGAAAAGTTTAGCATTTGGTTAAAAGGAAGTTACTTACCGTTAGATATGAGATAAACGTAATCAACGGAACTCCAATTGCTAAAAGAAGTAGAAATAGTCCAAAAGAGCCAATTGTCAGCATCCAACCAAAAAAGTAACTAGTTATAAATGAGACTCCAGTTATGAGGAGGCATCTTTCTATAAGTCCCCATGGTGACTGTTGATTCAAAATGTTTGAAGCAGAGGCCTATAATAAATGACAAACGTTATTAGACAGTTTAGAGCATTCAACTCACCTCCATTTTTTCCGGCTTTTGCATATTAAATTTTAATTGGAGGCTGACTGGCTCGACTTCCCCCTTTTTTGTCCTTGTCTCTCCCTTCCCATTCTATTGTTTTTCATCCATTTATCTAAAAAAAAAGATAAAAAAAAAACTTTTTTTAATTTATCAAAAAAGCTGTGAAGGGAAAAGAGAGACAACATTGAAAACGGCTACTTGTTAATTTAAGCGATACCGACATAAAAAAAAAGTAAAAAAGAACAACTATCGATTTTCACCAAAGAATTTATTGTGCTCTTTTAAGAAAATGTTGACCTTTAAGTTCTGGCTTTATTGAAATCTTCATCACTGAAGCATCTCCTTATCTTTCGTATGTATCTGTATTGTATGGCTTTCTCTCGGGTGGGTAATCCCCCCTCCCTTTGTAGAATCAATACCCCTCTCCTGGAAAAATATGTGTACGTGCCTATGGTGTAAATAGTAAAAAAAAACAATTAACATAAATAGACTCAAAAAGTTAAATTTTTCATTGACTCTATGGGTCAGACTGCAAACATCCTTTAGTAAGCACCTAAAAAAAAAATCTTTTGTCCCATCGTTGACGTCACATAATCAAACAGTTCGTGGTAACGAACTGTAAGTAAGGAGCGACCCGGCTCAATGGTAACCGAAACTCTTGAAAACGGGTCTTTGATACCAATAGATATCAAAAGAATCAAATTTCAATGCTGATTTCAAATATATAACTTTCATCAAGTTTAGTCCTAGCCATCAAAAGTTAAGTGCCTGAGAAAATTTGGCTGATTTTCAAAAAAAGGGGGAAAAACCCCCTAAAATTTATAGAACCTTAATGACAATCACACCATCATATACAGCGTAACAGAGAACCCTACTGTAGAGGTTTCAAACTCCTATCTACAAAAATATGGAATTTTTTTTTTCCATTTTTTACCAGAAGAAAGATCACGGATGCGTGTTTATTTGTTGTTTTTTTTTTCTTTTTTTTCCCATGGGTGATCGGATCAACCCAATGGTCCGTGAAAGGGCTCATTGGAATGTCAATTAAAAGTTATAGTGCCTTTTTTAGGTGACCAAAAAAAATGGATGGCAACTCGGCCCCCTCCCACGCTCATTTTTTTCCCAAAGTCACCCGATCAAAATTTGGAGATAGCCATTTTGTTCAGCATGGTCGAAAATATGATAAAAATGTCTTTTAGGATGACTTGATCCCCCAAAGTCCCCAGGGGAGGGCTGAAAGTTATGAACTTTACTCAATGTTAACATATAGTATTGGTTATTGGGAAGTATACAGACTTTTTCAGAGGAGATTTTTCTGGTAGGTGGGGGAAGGAGAGGGTCGGGGGCTATATGGAAGGATCTTTCCATGAAGGAAGTTTTCATGGGGGAAGGGAAATTGCCATGATGGGGGCGCCGGACTTGCCAGCATTATTTATTGGTTCTTGGGAAGTATACAACCATTTTCCGGAAGGATTTTTCCGGGCGGGGGGGCTAGAGGAGGGGATTACTCTGGAGAATATTTCCGTGGAGGATGTTTCTTTGGGGTAGGGGACATTTCTATGAAGGGGGCGCCGGATTTCCAAGCATTATTTAAGAAACGATCAGAAGTTAAATAAAAAAAACAAGTTTTTTCAACTGAAATCTAAGAAGGAATATTAGAACTTAAAACGAACAGAAATTATAACGTATGTGAGGGGGTTCTCCCCCAAGTCAATACCTCGCTCTTTACGCTACAGTTTTTTTTTATTGCTTTAAAAAGAGCTATCTTTTCTAATTAAACGGCCTTTGTGATTCTGGTTTTTTTTAATAAATTTTTTTTTTAACTTTTAACTTAAAGTGGTTGGTATTGACTACGGGGACAACCCCTTCATATACGTAATAACATATACGTAATAAAAAAAAAAACAATAAAAAAACAAGCGATACGGCTCAATAGTAATCGAAACTTTTAAAAACGAAATTTCGATGTCAATAAATGTATCAAAAGAATGTATTTATAATGCTGATCCTAAATATATAAATTTTATCAAGTTTAGTATTACTCATCAAAGGCTACGAGCCTGAGAAAATTTACTCGATTTTTTAAAGAGGGGGAAACATCCCCTACAAGTGAAAGAATTTTAATGAAAATCACACCGTCAGATTCAGCGTATCAGAAAACCCTATTACATAGGTTTCAAGCTCATATCTGCAAAAATCTGCAACTTTGTATTTTTTGCCAGAAGAAAAATATACGAATATAGAAGTTAGTTACGTAAGTTAATTTGTAAAGACATCCATTTAGCAAAAGAAAAGTAAAATTTTTATGCAAATAAAAGCTGCATTAACTAAAAAACGATCAGAAATTAAATAAAAAAAACAAGTTTTTTAAACTGAAAGTAAGGAGCGACATTAAAACTTAAAACGAACAGAAATTATTCCGTATATGAAAGGGGCTGTCCCCTCCTCAACGCCTCGCTCTTTACGCTAAAGTTTGACTCTGTCTCACAACTTTATTTTTTAAAACAATAAAAAACTTTAGCGTAAAGAGCGAGGCGTTGAGGAGGGGACAGCCCCTTTCATATACGGAATAATTTCTGTTCGTTTTAAGTTTTAATGTCACTCCTTACTTTCAGTTTAAAAAACTTGTTTTTTTTATTTAATCTACTAGAAACTAACAGGCAAACACGCAGAGCTTATTCCAGAGGGACAATATTTCGGGGGAGATAGGTCTCGATTCCACTTTTTTCCGGGGAAGGGGGAATTTCCTTAAATATTGCTGAAACTTATTAATAGCTTTCATAGAATGCTCAATAATTAGCTATCTTTTCCAAATAGCATAACGAAGAAAACTGAATATTTCCGTAGTGTCTTTGGATAAAGTAAGTTAGAGTACAGAAATCGTTGGTCTTTTCTTTCTCTTATTAGAAATTCTAAGACATTGGTCAGAAACGTTCTATCAGAGTAGTATTTCGCCACTTTATCGTTTGATTACAAATACAAAATAATGTTTTTATGTCTATTCTTGCAGGTTATTTTTGTGTGGTTAGTTTACGATTCATGGACTGTGTCTAACAATTACTTGCTCAATCAGTTGGACCAACTACTCACTGGCGGTTTTAGGCCTGGGCAGGGGCAGCTGCCCCCCCCAGAGTTTTTCCAACATTAAATTCCTTTTATGTCATATAAAAGGTAGGTACTTGGGCATTATATGGGCCTTTCTAAAAAGTCAAGTCTGGTTAATGCTAATGAAATAAAATAAAACAGTATGAATATACAATAGTTTATAAACAAATTTGGGCTATATATTTGCACATTAGGGGGGTGGGGGGGGGGGTTGTAAAGCAGAGCATATATAAAACACGTAAACAAACCAAAACTAGGTACCTCCACCCCCCTAAACCTCAAAAAAAAACAGTTCAAAAAACTTAGACGCAATGAAAACCGCACTATCATTTATTACTCTATAGCGGTTAACAAGTCAAAAACGGGTTTTTCGTGACAGGTTTCCTTGTAAAGGCCCATATAGTGCCCAAGTCCCAAAAGGTATACCTGTAAAATACCTTTGTCCTCCCCCCCCCCCGCCCCTAAATATGAGGCCGAAAACCGCTACTGCATCCACTGCAACAGTAAAGTTCGAGTCAAACTTCGCAGTAATCCGGCTGCTACTTTTCACAAATAGAGATGCTATCTACAGTATTTCATTTTTTATGTTCCCAGGCTACCGGAATTAGCAAGTTGCTATCCCAACTTCGGATTTGTTTTTGACCCGAAGTTAGCAAAATGTTCTCCCGCCTTCAGATAAAACAAAGGGGATGCTACCATTTCGAACAACCGTCACAAGTACTAAATGTCATTTCGTCGACAAGGAAAATCCGTCGGAACATCGACACGTCAGGACATTGACAGTCTTAACATTGACACGTCAGGACATCAACAGTCACAATCGCTACCCGTCAGAACATTGACACGTCAGTTCATCGGCAGTCACAATCGCTACCCGTCAGAATGTCGACAGTAATAACAGCAACACGTCAGCTAATCGACAGTCACAATCGCTACCCGTCAGAACGTCGACAGTCATAACATCGCCACGTCATAACATCTAAAAATTTTTTAGATTTCACGACGTGCCGATGTTATGACTGCCAACGGTCAGACTGTTAGTGGTTCTGACGGATTTTCGTTATGAAGAAAATTCTAGATGGTCGACGTTCTGACGGTTAGTGGTTCTGACGGATTTTCGTTATGAAAACATATTATAAGTTTATATAATAGTTAATATATATATATATATATATATATATATATATATATATATATATATATATATATATATATATATATATATATATATATATATATATATATATATATATATATATATATATATATATATATATATATATATATATATATATATATATATATATATATATATATATATATATATATATATATATAATAGTTTAGAAACATATTTCGGCTATATATTTGCACATCAGGGGGGTGGGGGTAAAGCATAACATATATTAAATACGTAACCTAACCTAACCTAAGTACCTTTCCCCCCCTAAACCCCCAAAAAATAAAGTTGTAACATTTTAGATGTTATGACGTGTCGATGTTATGACTGTCGACCTTCTGACGATTAGTGGTTCTGACGGATTTTCGTTATGAAAAAAAAAATTTGATGTTATGACTGTCGACGTTCTGACGGGTAGCGATTTTGACATTTGATGACATGATGTGTCGATGTTATGACTGTCGATGGTCTGACGGGTAGCGATTGTGACTGTCGATGAACTGACGTGTCGATGTTATGACTGTCGATGTCCTGACGGGTAACTATTGTGACTGTCGATGTCCTGACGTGCCAATGTTATGACTGTCGATGTCCTGACGTGTCGATGTTCTGTCGGATTTACGGTCGATGTTATGAAGGATTTTGTCGATGTCCTGACGGTAGTGGTCCTGACATGTCGATGTCCTGGCGCCTTCCCAAACAGAGCACCGATTCGGGTACCTGAGGCCCAATCTTAGTAGGAACCCACCATTTTATTTAACAATATTTTTATGTTGTATTTGACTCTAACTATTTGTTTGTTTAAAATAAATATATATTTTTAAGAAGAATTCTGTTTTGTTTTTCAAAAAAAATAATAAAACAAGAGTCACGGATCAGTACAACGAGATCTGTTTTCTTAATTTTTATCTTGATTGAGGCTCCCTTGGTTCTGAAATTTTTAAGCACATCAGCATCAAATTTGCGGAGCTAAAACCAATATAACCGAATTTTTCTTCCAAAATGAATTGTTCTTTTTAAGGTCCCACTGGTGTCACTCTCTGCATCTATTGTAAGTTTGAACCAATCTCGGAAAACGATTTTTTCGGGGGAAGTTTCAGTAATACATAGATGTACAACACATCCTCAAAACATTTTTATGTTCATTGAGGTCTACTCAACCTTGTCCACGTGCTCTGTAAGTTACAAGCCTATCAAACCAAAACATAAATGTCACAATTTCGGTTAAAACGAACAGCCAAAATAGGGATTCACCTCCCCAAGAAACTTATGAATGTTATTTTCAAGCTAATTGGAAAGACACACTTGAAACCCTTTTTTGTGGGTTCCATTGTAATTGAACCCCCGTATAACCGAACCCCCGTGCAACTGAACCCTCGTGCTACTGAACCCTCATGCAACTGAACCCCTTAAACTGAACCCTCATGCAACTCAACCCCCGTGAAACTCAACCCCCGTGTAACTGAACCCCCATGTAACTGAACCCCCGTGCAACTGAACCCCCGTATAACCGAACCCCCGTGCAACAGCACCCCCCTGCAACTGAACCCTCGTGCTACTGAACCCTCATGCAACTGAACCCCTTAAACTGAACCCTCATGCAACTCAACCCCCGTGAAACTCAACCCCCGTGTAACTGAACCCACATGGAACTGAGCCCCCGTGCAACTGAACCCCAGTATAACCGAACCCCCGTAAAACTGAACCCTCATGCAACTGAACCCCCGTGCAACTGAACCCTCGTGCTACTGACCCCTCATGCAACCGAACCCCCTTTAACTGAACCCTCGTGCAACTCAACCAGTAGTAAGGGTGTATGCACTTTAAAATCCACATTGAATTACACATGAATATGCGTGTAGTTTAACCGGTACATTGGCTTACCAGGGTCAGTCACCTATTACTACGAACGGTATATGTCTTACCAGACGGGTTTCTAAGGTAACACCCATTTTTGGGGGGGTCAATCGGAGAGAGAGCGGTGGTTACTCCATATACAGTAACTTGATTAGTAGTTGGATTCAAATATAAGGAGTAATTTTCATTGTAGTTCATATTAGTAAGAGAATTGAATTCAGAGAGAGAATAGTTTATTTGAGAGGATATTAGTGGAGAAAAAATGAGTGGTGCATTTACATTATTGGAGATTAATGATGGAACCGACAGCAGCAGCAGCAACGATATACGAGTACCCAATGTAGCGGTGGAAATAACCGCTGGCTCTAGACTATGCCTTGAATGGGACAGTATGTATGCTAGATACGTGATATCATTAAGCAAGTTTAAGCAGGAGGAACAACTATGTTTTGCTGGAGAAGTGAATATTCTCCATATAAATAAACTTCGGTCAGCATTAGATGTCCTATCGAAATATATTGATGAGAAAAAAATGCATCAGTGAATATTATTATTGTAATTATGTTCAATAAAAATGTTTCTAAATCAATGGTATTTTTTTCTTTCTATAGTAGACTAGCATACATTTTCTAGAGCACAAAAATAAATTCTGGTTAGTCTGAAGTTGGTTGTGAGAGAGTTAGGACTCTAAAAAATGGATGGATTCGAGAAAGAGCGAATCATTAGGACTCTAGTTCTTATGGACAAACGTTTGATTCTAGATGATGATTTTATAAAGTTGTATTTTCAAAGGAAGATATTTTCTCGGGGAATGCTCGTTGGTATAATGAAAACTGATTCTCCCTCATTAGACAAATGTATGAGGCTTCTACGTTGCTATCCAAATACGTTTACACGATTTATTGATATATTGATCACACCACATTAAAATGATATTGTGGATATACTTTTAAACATGAGTTCTGAAATTTAGGACTTTGTTTGTGAGAAAGATTGTTCTGAAGGATGATATACTCCTCTCTCTCTCTATCTCAAACAATTTTTGTTGTTGCTAGCTCAGTTTCATTGTGGTAGTGAGAGTGTCAACACATGACAAAATGTTCCATAAATGTCCTTTATGTATATACACACTGGGCAGCTGGTCATTATCATGTGAGAACTGCATAGTGACTGACGAGTATTATGAAACGTGTAGATTATGCAACCCGTTTAAATTGCATATAGGATATGCTGTACCCACTAAAGATTGTATTTTTTGTTTTGAAGAAGTGTGTGACTCTCCTCCTAAAGGCCACCTATTCTCCAATTGTCATTATGATAAATGTAATCAGTTGGAGAATACATATCCCTGTATGATTGGAAATAATCCTAAGCGTGATTTTAGTTTATTGCTACGAGATTGGTATCGTCGTGGTTTTAGATTGTTCTGGGAGGAGGAACCGGGTCAACGATTCAACTGCTGGAATAACAAAAGAATATGGTTTCTACGTCATCCTTGTGAAGACACTGGGTGTTATGATTATAAACCCACTGATTTTTATTTGGCTGTGATAGAATGTGATTCGACACTTGAGGACACTGTTTGTGAAATTGCTTCAAATAAGTAAATTGAAACATGTGAATTCTATAGAATGAATGAGAATAGTATCATTGATTATACAAAGAGATATGGCAAGAGTTAAGTCACACTCTACTGTAGAAAATGTGACCCTGACATTGCAGTACATCAGGATCAGTACACTGTGAATTCAGATAATCTACCTGCACTAGTTGTTGTCGACAAATACCTAGTAGCGGATGAAATCTAAAGAGTAGAAAAGTCGTTTTATCATGTATATAGATTTTTTTTAATAAATAATTTCACAAACATCTTTAGAACATTTTATTCTTAGGGCACTAAAATCAATATTAAATACACTTGTAAGTATATTCTCCACTAGGAAGTCGTTCAATTGAGGTAAGTCAACATAGATGTTGAGAAACTGCTTGTAGGTGTAGCCACGACATCTGAACATGAAAATCAGTAGTGCATGAAAGCCACATGTCTTAGTCGTTAAATCCTGTACTCTTCGTTGATTTTGAATAATGGTTTTCCCACTGCTTTCAATAAAGTTGCCGATGTATGGAGCGTAGAATTTATACGATAGGCCAAGAGGATCAAAAAATTCAATATTCTTCGCTGTTTGAAAGATGTATAGCCAATGACCGGTCGTCAAAGTCGATGGACTGCTATTAGAAATGATAAGGGTATTGTTAACACTTGGAATTTTTTCAATGAAGTCCGAAGGTATGCAATAGGACTTGTACTGGGACATGTCTGGATCCATACTAAATACGTTGATTATTTGGTTTGTGTTCATGGTGCTAGGTCTAGTAGAACACTGCCGTCGGGCTTGATTTTCCAAAAAGTTTCGAATTGACTCAGTGATATTAACGTGATATTGTCAGTCATGGCATTGGCAGATGTAAATTCTAAACTTAAATTCCCTTTTCGTACTTTGAATATATCCTAAGTCCCTGATAAGTCCAAAAAAATAACCTCATGATTTTTGGCGAACATTGAATCGGTTATTCCATTTTAAAAAAGTTGAGAGTCATGATCAAGGGATCGTCAAGTAAACCCGTACACAGTTCAGTAGGAATTTCTTGTCCAATGATAGAGTGTACAGTGGAATACCACACCCTTTGCACAATAGACTAGATAGACCAAAAAATTAAAATCGTGGGGTGATTTAGTCCAGAATCCAGCGGCGCTACCACTCTTTACAAAGGCCAAAGCCAATTTTTATGGGATTTCTCCATTGATAAATGATGAATCGCTATAGCTACGAGAGCCGGTGGCAATGTGACGTTGATTGGTGATCGTATGGGGGACAAGAAGTTTAATGTTGTTGCCATTGGCTCTTAGCTTTTCCACTGCCAATGCAACAGAGCTCATAACTTGTTGTTTTCAGACGTGGAGAATTGCCGATGTGATAATGACATTTGCATCGGGTGCTGCAGGAAGTGATTTTCTCAAAATGAAATTCGATGGGGCCAGCTGTAACTCTATGTCAATCTTGACATTGGGGGGTAGCCATTGGGATATATTGAATATCTCATGATTTAATTTTCCAACTAGATGATACTCCTGGGTCACTGCAGTAGTCAACTCACCGTCAGTATCAACACCTGATCGATATTCATAGCCCAATGATTGTCCTCTCAACTCCTTGTACGCCTTTGGCTTCATCATCATAAATTGTATGTAGCTTGCATAGTTTGATAGATTATTGCTATTGATCACCAATTTCCCATTAATAAATGCATTAATTTGTTTGAATAGGTTGTGGAGAATGCAGTTTTCATAGGAGAGACCATCACCGGCATTTGGAGTTGTATTATCTGACTTTTTCTTCACCACAACATTTAAATCAATAAATGTTGACGACAAATCAATGAAATAGTCTTCATTGGAAAGTATTTGAAAGTGTATATTTTCCGAGAGGGGTTGTTGGGGTGAAATTGTTCAAAGTAGCCATACTTGACAGTGGCATCAACATTTTCAGCATTGAATAGATTCAATGAGGAACTAATTGATGGATATGATTCCTTGTGGGGGAGATAAGTCATCTTAAGAGAAGAAATCCTTCTTTGATCTAACAGTATCTTTATTTTTCTTCTTCTCCTGCTTATTGGTGTTCCTTGTTTTATTCCTCAAAGACTTTGTTGATGTCATTTGCTTCCTGCCTGGGTGGAGACTAATAAGTGACTGACTCGAACTCATCCTTTTCAATACCTCCCCATTTTGTCGAGATTTTAGTTGCTCACCAAGAGCTTATGCTGAAGATCTAATATTTTTCTTAAAACTTTCCTTGAAATGCTTGCCCAGCCCCCATTCATGTAATATGGAGGCTATAAAATTTGATGCAGCAGATACAAGATATTTTCCGGCAGGGGGTAGTGAAGAACGAAATAGTCTAGAAAACCAGCTACCAAGACCATAGCCAGACATTGTAGTACGCCCCTTGTAGTAGTCCAATCCATTGCCTATTTGACGTGGACTCAAAGCACCAACATAGCAATCGATATCGGGACAGACAAATGGAATTCTCCTATTGTTCATTTTGGGTGATTGTGCTGTCGTTGACAATGGGTCGAAAATGACATGTAATCACTGCTAAGCCTTTTGTTATTGCTAGAGGATTACCCAATTCATTTTTTAGTGTTAAGTGACAGAGTTCCAAATACAAAATGTCTACAGGAACATACTGGAGATTCTTCATATCATATTGATGAACAAGTTCATGAGTTGTTTTTCGTTCAAGGACACGTAGGAGGGGGGCATTTGAATTGCCGACTCTCGATGTTTCCACAAAGGATGCATAGAGAAATATGCAAGAGTCCGTGGCAAAACCGGGTGGATAATCAGCAAAAATAACTTGATTCATCCCATAAACGGTGCCAGCATTTTTTCCATTGATCATATTCTGTTTAAAGCCAAGAACGTCTCTCAGATTATCATTGGGAATAATTATTTCAGTGTCAACAGGTGAGGTTATGTAAACCCTATAGTGTTCCAATGAATAGTGAAAATGAAATGAACTATCCCTGTGATATAAGATTTTCCTATTGATTGTAAGACAAAAATCCCCCATATTGTCATATTCAGTGTATTTTAGCTTGACAAGTGGATATTCACCGGATTTAACTGCTTCCACCAATTCATAGTCGACACAGTTCAAACCTTTCATAGTTCAGTTGAGGGTTATAACTTTTATATCATAAACACGATCCTTTCTCAGGATGTCATAGGTATTTTTGAGAATACAGTCAACAAGAGCCACTTCATATGCATCATCAAATTTGATAGACAGGGAGAGTTTTGTACACCAGCCTCTTGTTGTATTCATGTCGCGTCAGAAAGCAACTGAAATTTGTGAGAGTATAATTACATAGAACTCATTAAACATTGTCTATATCTTTATCGCTGATTCCAAGAATCAAAATAACTACGTTAACCTACCCACCAAAAAAGTTAATGTTTCTTACCCCTGCGAGTACGTGTCTTTAATATATTTTCAATTTGATAGATTTCACTATTATTTTTAACTTTTTGCAGTTCATAGTCATAAAAGCCACCGAGAATCTCTTCATCTTTGGTATCGCGCAGGCGATAAGTTATGGGTTTAGTGTCTAGGATTTTTGCCACTTTAAAAAGTTCGGTGGACCACAAGTAATTCCCCTTTTCAAAAACATTAGTTCTTCTATTAATTCGAACGGTATCACCAACATTGAATTTATTTTTCATCTTCTTGACAGCCGATTCATTGGAATACTGTTTAAGAAAGGTTTCAATTGTATCATGATCAGAATGATGAACTTCCGTTGATTTAGAGTTGGACAATGATCGATGAGGTTGTTCAACATAAATCAACATGATTTTATTTAGATCATGAATAAAAGCCGATGTATTTTTCAATGTACAATATCTTGAAATTAAAAGTCGAATAGTTATTATCAATCGCTTAATTCTTGCGATACTAATCTAACCATAACGACGGGAGAGTATCCAATTAAATTTTTCTATTACTCTCACAGCATGGAGATGAGAAAGTTCACTTAAACAATACTTAAAAATTTTTTTATATGACCCCAGTTCGAGACTACTTTTAATTACCTGTTCAACTTCAACGCCTCTCTTTAATCGCAATGGAATTGCATATGCATAGCGCCTAAAAACACTGATTGCAAGTAGAATGTACTTGTACGGTGTATTGTGACGTCGTTGAAGCTCATCTAGAGTCAGGAGATCTGCTTGCATTATATGCAATGGGTAAAAGGCTTTAGTTTTTCGATATTGATTGGCACGAAGTCTATGATTTCTATGCAGAGTGTAACTTGATTCATTTTGTAGATATTCTTGTACACTTATAGTGTGAACACCAGAGAATTTGGAAAAAGTGGCGGGGGAGATTAAAATCACTGCATCACAAATTTCTTCATAAACATCAGTCAGAATTTCAACGATTGTGAGCGTAAAAACGTCGTGTAGCTTCCGCTACCCGTCTGTATACGGGCTGGTGGTGGTGGTGGTGATGTTGCTTTGATAAGTCTTCGCTTTTCTCTAGATATTAGCGGTGTGTTAGTGTTTTCCAAAATTGATTTAAAATCTTTTTCTTTTTCATATTTTAATTGTGTCAATGTTGTTGATGATGATGATGATGCATGTTAATTTAATTTTTTTAGAATTTGTCTATTGCCAATAAGACTTTTGGGGAAGTTTAATGTATTTAGAAAGTTGTATAGATGAGTGTCAAATGATAATAGTCCTTTACGATTTGTAACCATATCATAGATTAAATCAAGTAGATTATAGCTCTTGTCCTGAATTATAATCCCTTTCCCATTGCTCTCAACTTGAATGTGATCTTGACCACTTTCCAAGAGATAGGTTAGGAGTCGTTTACTTTGTTGAAGATATGAGTGGGGCATTAGATTTCCAAATTTCAATACAATTTAATACAAATACTCCGTCTTTAATTTTGTTCCAGCAGACTCTTGAGGAGATGATTCTTTTTTGGGATCACTACCAGCAGAAGCAGCAGCAGTGGGCTTCGACCTATAGGACTTGTGTTGGTCCATTCGGCGAAGTGCATCTTGAAGTAAAAGCAGTTTTTTATCATCCTCAATATTTTCATTGTCAAAAAATTTACTCAGATTGTTCTCAAAGTGTTCGACGGGTGAGAGAGCGAGTTCTATTGGAGTCAATTTATAGGGTTCTGCCATTCTCTAGAGAAAACTGTTTACAAGTCCTGCAATTATCGGCGGTAAAAGTGTGAAAAAGCTACCGCCCGCCTGAAGCAGTCGTTTCCTTTTAAAATTCTTTCCTTTCTTTTTAGAGGCCCCTGTACGTACAATGGACCGATGTTGCTTTGCCTGTTGCTTAACTACTTCTGGCACTTGAACATTACCCTCGGTCAAATTTAAACAAAATTCGGATACTAGATTCATGAAATCATTGTAAATACCGTGTTTGAGTATTGCTTTCCTAAGCGGAAGTTTTGAAGTGCTTAGAACTGAAAACAAATGTCTATTTTCATTTAGTTTCTTCAGTGTCATGATAGCGACTAATAGGTCTTTTTAGTGCTCACGGGGAAATATACTGTAATTTCATTGTCGAAAATATCTGTGACTACACGCAGATCCTCGGGTGTATTTGATTAAGATACAATAGGATATCGCCGTAGGGTTTATTAGTTGCCTGATTGTATGCTGAGAGCAGAAATTTGTGGGCTCCTTGATAGATTTGTTTATTGATAGTTATTAGCGAGCTAGAATCACGAAAAACTCTGTAGATGATATAGTAGATGCAGTTCAATGCAAGTGTTCGCATACATTTGCTCTGATGAAAGAGATTATGTAGAACCAGAGTAACGGAAATCTGTTCATGATGAGAGCGAACAGTGAATAGTTGTAGCATTTCCTGGGACCATTGTTCAACAGATTCACCCAGATCGTCAATGATCAACCAAGAGTTTTGTTCAATAATGTTGAAAACATCAAGTCCCTGTATGAATTGTATCTGCACCAACCCCTTTTTGGAAATTGCTTTTATTTTATCATATGACTCCTGCCAAATATTGCAACAATAGTAGATTTTTTTCGGCTTTTCCACGAACATTTTATCGCAATTTTTAATTATTTTAGTTAAGAGTGTTGTTTTGCCCGACATTGACAGTCCAAACAGAAACGATCTGAATGGTGTTTTAAATTGATACATGTTCCCTTCAACAGTTCACCTAGACAACTAGCTGTAGACTATGGCTGTCTAATGACTAAATAATTTCCCTATTACTACTCCGTTCAAGAATAATACTAATGAGAAGAAGAAGACGAAGAATATTTTATTTTATTAAATATAAAAAAGAAACAATACTTTTAAAAAATACTACATTGGAAAAAGGACATTAAACAAGAAAAAAAAATACACCTTTTCAATTTATTTATAATAAAAAATACAACATTTACATAACCACTAGAAAAAAAACACTTAAAAAAATACACTTTTTTTTGTTTATTTATAGAAAAATACAACATTTATTGGAATAATGCACTTGAAATAATATCATATACTTTTATTTACAGCATTTTAAATTTTGGGATCCCCCTCCCCCCCGGGGGGGGGGGCAGCCACGGTGGCGGCCGGGGGGCGGGCCGGGAAGTAACGGGTGCCGGGAGCGGGGGCCCTCTGCGGCGGGCCCGGGCCGGGGCTGGCATTAAATAGTGGAAATTGATCTGCCTTGCACACACACACACACACACAAACACAGACATACATTGAAAATTGTTTGTGATAAAGAAAAAAAAGAATTAAAAAAAAACACCTAATTACCCCCCCCCCAAAAAAAAACCCTCCAACCCAATTTACACTTTTTTTCAGATGAATTTAAGGAAATTTCTCTAGACCGAGTTGATTTCTGTACTATACGCATTCAAATCGGTCTCAAGTTAAATACTGATCGTGTGTTAATACCTTCAAACCATCCTCAAGTACATAGACTTTGTCCGATACGGCCGACATGGCGTTTTTCTAAACTCTAACTCTGTATGTTTTAAATTTTAAAGAGAGTATCTCCATGACTTTAGCCCTTGGCACTAAACTAAGTTCCACACAGTTTATATAAACACTCATGTCGAAATTATTTTTTACAAATTGTGTAGGTACCCCCTTGCAAACTTGTTTGATATCCTTGCCGTGCGTTTCCACACAGTATACCTTCGGACCAGGAAACACACCACTGGATATCAGATCGCTACCCGTTTCAGATTTTAGCATTAACAATTGAATTGGGGCCTGGCGTTTCACTAGCTCTGGGTAGAGGGATTCGTCCCAATTAGTGTAGTCCATTTGTGAGCTAATGTACTCGCCATTTTCCAAATCATTCAATAGATTTTCAGTTTTGAACTGCAACAGGAGTGAATCACTGTCCCCGCAATACACTTAAACTTGTCCCTCAATCAGCCACTGTACCTTCTATACATTTGCATGAGTTTCTTGTACATTTCAGTTATTGCATTCCCGCCTGCAATAATTTTTTTTAATACAATGTTTCTTTTCTTGCGATGTAGGAGCACCATATTAGAGTCTATGATAATGAACGATGTGAATTTTGGATCCGCAATGATTCTAGCACAATCTTTGGGTTTGGTTACAATGTCACATCGACTTCTGTGTCGTACGCTCTCGCACATTTTACCAAAAGCTGAGTTCAAAATGAGTTTATAGACTTCTTTTTCAACTTTTGTTTTCGCTTGTGAACGCTTACTGACAAAGGTGTCAAAAAACTTTTTAATGTAAGGCGTTTCATCAAAATTGAGGGTTATACAAATCTGTGTGACCTTGTCTCCATTTGCTATCATCCTTGTCAATAGAACATTATGAATGGCGATGTCGTTTTTCAGATTGTAGTCAACAAATAGTTTTTGTTTTGAGAACACTCGGTGCGTACTCATGTTCTCTACTAATGAGGAGTTGTAGAGATTAAGAAAGTCTCTTTCTATCGGTCTATTTATGCACGAAAACAAAGTCTTTTACCGAGTCATGGATTTCCATGGATATTTCACCGTCAATTTCAAAAAATCATCCCTGTGCCCCATTCTCCTCAACACTGGCAATGTCGGGGAAATTCGAAGCACACGGATTGTCAAGCCATTTATAATTTCCACACGGCAAACAGTAGTGAGACATTGCCGATGGGTAAAGAGCCGATTGCCGATGGGTAATTCATATCCAAAAAAACTGCGTCCGACTTTTCATCGGTGTGCTGTCCACTCGGATCAGTTTTCATGATACGATCCCCGTGAAAAACATACCCACCCCTCATTGATCTCTCTACAAACAGATGCTGATACACATCGGCGATCAGACCTATTTTTTATTTACTGATTTTAAGTATCAAGTCCATCCCCAAATAAGGATTGGAAAAATAATAACCTATGTCCAACCCTGTTTACCCATAGGTTTTATCCCTATTTTTGCACACAATGTCCAGAACAGTGAGTACGTCATTGGGCAAGTACATTTTACAATAATTCCACCCATTTTTGCATCAACCCTTTGCCCGGACCTTCTTAGCACATTCGTATTCGCTAGTGGTGCACTCACTCTCAGTAAGAGAATTGTAAAAAGCTTCAATGGGCGGTAGTGACACCTCATCTAGCCTCGAGCCAGAGTTGTAATATTCATATTGATATATACACTTACACGTTAATAAATCATACATTTCATCATCGGGTCCGCGCTGTTTGAAGAGGGGGAAGCTATCAAAATTGTCACTTTTCTGTACCTGAATCAATTGACTTAAAGATTTGGGGAAGAAACTGAAAGAGTCTAAAAAACCGATTTTTTTCAGGCACCTGTTACCTTTGTCAACTGTTCTCCACGTGAATTCTAGCAGCAGCAGCTCCTCTGATGATTTGGGTATGATATTATATGAAAAAGAACCATCTATCCATGCGTCATCTACATCTCCACCCTTGGCGGTATGGGCAAACGTCGGAAGAATAAACTTTAAATCGTAATTGGAATTGTGTATAGAAACAAGTACGAAATATTGTTGTATAACGTTTAAATTGCATGACTGGTGTGCTACCCCTCTAAAGTTACTCCCTCCCGATGTAATTTCCTGTCGCAAATGATGATGGTCGATCACCGTCCTCTGCCCCCCATTCCCAACACCATCGTCAAATTCTCCCTTGCACACTCAACACGGTTTACGATTTGTAATGGCCACTGTGTTATCTGGTGATAGGAGCATAGGATAGATTGTATAACGAAGGAGCGAAATTGCACCATTCGCTGTTTTGATTAGACTGACCAAAGCCGAGCGCGTGCAGTCTTCACTGTCACCCAACATCTCCACTACATCCAGAACTTGCGCGGTATTATTGGAATCTCGTTGCACGTGAGCGTAGGAGACCCATATGACTTTATGTTTTTTAAAACGATTTGAATTTCACAGATCGCACGCAGCTGTCAATTTAGCTTCGCAGTCTAAAGTGATCTTATTGTTCATCAAAAACGTGTTTTGAAAATTTTTAAAACATGAGATGAATATATATCTGCTTATAGTCTCCACAGCCTGTTATCCATGACATTTACAGTGTTTCATGAGGTGCTTTAACTTTTAAATCTGAGCAAAATCTTGACAGACATGCTGGACAGTAATAACAGACAACTTTCCGCTTTCTACCCTCACTTATAACCCTAATAATATCCGTAATTGGATTTAAAAGACCAATTTAATCGGAGTCTGTGGGTGGGGTGTATAGAAGCCACACCCAATGTTTTACTGATTCAATTGAAGGAGCCCGCACTGGAAATACTTCACCCTTCTTATCGGAACGCTGACCCTATTCAAATTCTGTTTCATTCTGTAACACCGTGACATCAATCTTTAAATGTACATTAGCCCGCTCAAAAACACCTATTCCTTTGAGTTTCAGGGCAAATTGTCCGTATAGACAATTTAAATTTATTTTAGGAAATTTTGAACCCTCCCTACCGTTAACTGTCATTTATCCAACTTCCTCTTAGATACATCGACTCAAAGTGGTATCTAGGCGGCAATCAAAAATGCATATTTGAAACACTGTAGCCTCGTATCGAAACAGATTACTTGTATCCCCCTCCACCCCTCTATATCTGAATGATATTTTAAAACTATAGCCCGCTCCGCATGCCCACCTCTTACAAAAAAATCCTTTTTAAACCTACAAATATTAACATTTAAACTTTAAATAGATGAAATCCTAGATAAAATCCAAACCTCGTTTTAATGTCCATACTTACTGTGAATACTATTAGACCAATTATTAAAGACCTCCCCAAAAACCGACAAATGAGGACGTAACGTCAACAAATCTGTTTACAAGTACTTCGAATACACCACACCCACACTTTCATTAAAAAAAATATTTTTAGTACTATTGATGCTTTTAAACTGACCCCCACTCCCCACACCCTCATTTGTTGTTCAAGAATGGCTCGAATCTTATCAGTATATGAATGTGTAATGGCCGAGGGATCTGTTATTATAGCCCCCGACATTAGAGAGTTGAAGGGGTCACCGAATTTGGCACTGTAGACCAATGTGTGGTGCAAGGCAGAGTTGGACAGAAGAAAATCTGGAAGAGGGGATACTGGTGTTGTTGTTGTATTACTACTAGTTCTAGCTATATCATTAAGTGGAATGGATGAGGGTGACAGGTAATTGTCAATAGAACCATCACTCCTAGTCTATTTAATCACATTGGATGGAGATGGCATGAGGCAGTCCCCTAGTACATATTCCAATGTGTTTGGGGACAATAGGTCGAGCCAGCCTGTATTGTCCTGTGATGGAAGTTCATTATGAGGACCCGGTTCAGATGCACTAGTAACATCACCTAAATGCTCACGCATAAAACTATCTGCCCACCCCGGATCCTCAAGCATGTCAATATCACAGGTTAAGTCGTCTAGGCTAGCCATTTCCCCAAAAACATCATTAAGGAAACCCCTATGCCACTCCATATTCTCTAGAACTAGTCCAGCTTCATCAATGAGCTCCGTTGGCGGGAAAAGAATTGGTCCTGTAAATTCAGTTGTTTCATAACTCAATGGTGGTGGTGGTGATATATAACTAATCTGTATAAAAAAGTTTTATTTTTTATGTAAAATAACAGTTATTTTTATAAAATTATTAAACTGTGTCAATTTCTCAGTCACTGATCCACCATCACTTAACAATTTAAAAGAAGAAGAAAAAAAAAGTTGGTTTGCCATGTGTCTTCCGTAACGACAACTTAACATTTTAAAAATATATATTGTTTTTAGTAAGAAAAACGTATTCTTATTATTAGAGGATAAGTTAGAACAAAAGAATGATATATAAAACTAACAATTTTATTCAGAATATTTTTAGATCAAAAATACAAAATAGTAGTCCAATTCTAATGCTTGGGCCTTTTGAATATAACTCTCAATAAAATTCAACAATTAATAAACTGATGCAATATGTTCTATGAACACTTGCTTTTCAGCTTTAACTAATGGACACGGAGCCCATATAATAGCTGCTGGTGTTGGTGTAACTTTCTCAACAATCCGACTTTACTTGCATCTATTTGCAACGGATTTATTTGAAGTGTCGGACGTTGTTGCCCTGGACTAAATAAATCTTTGTAAGAGAGAAGAACTTTTTTTTCTCCTTCCATATCAACAATTAAAGTGCAATTAAAATGCCGGATGGTCCTTTTTAGAGCCCCCGGGGAGGACCTTGGGGAACCGGGAGCTTCCTTCGGGGTTGGAGGATCGAAGCTTGTTCGAATTGGGATATCAGACTTCAAAACACAGTTAAAATAGAACTTGTGTATTATAACGACCCTAGAGTTTCAGCCTCAAATTCTTTTTGAGAACATCTTTTAAAATATTCCTAACTGTTTCGTCGAAATAATTGCTTGAAATGACCAAAAACGGTTTCGCCCAAATAATGTTTTTTGATATCACTGCGATGACATATTTGGAAATTATTAAAAAAACCTTTTTATTGTGTTAAAATGTCATCGAAGATAAATATCAAGTACTTTGAAACCCTGCTTTGCAACGTGCGACTAAAGTTGTTATTATGCCCCTCGGATTAAAAATTCAGGCATCCTGATGGGATATCTGATAAGAACCAATACGCGCAAAAGCTTAGTGAAAAAATATATCCCAGTTTAAAAGTGATTGTAAACTGTGAAATAGTGATTTGTTTATATAGTTAGTTTGTTTAAAGAAATAATGGATTATTGTATTAGAAAACATCTTGTTTAAAAGAAAAGTTACAGGTGAGGTTTTATAGGAATTCATGATAAGCTGTTTGCTATTTCAGTGTTATAAGTATTCCTTTATATACTGCTAATTTGGTTATTTAAAGACAATGAAACAGGATCATTATAGAATAGTTTAGAAACAAATTTAAGTTTCACTCATCAAAAATTATGTGCTTTAGAAGATTTACCTTATTTTTGAAAATAGGGAGAGAAAAAAAATTATATATATACTTACAAATTCTGACTGGACTTCTACACCTGAAGTCCCTGGCAAAGCATGAAGGGGTTCAACCTCACGATCTTGAGTAGAGTGGGCTGAGGCATTATGAGAGGCCGTCCACTCTCTTTTCAATTTCCTCCCAGGTTGCGTAGAGGTTTGCGCAGAGCTAACAGTGGCGTGAGAGGCTCCTGGCATTAAAAGTTGCGTGGTCATTGGCTGGTCCAGAGCATGTATTATTTATATACATGATAAAACGACTTTTATACTCTTTAGATTTCATCCACTACTAGGTATTTGTCGACAACAACTAGTGCAGGTAGATTATTTGAATTCACAGTGTACTGATCCTGATGTACTGCAATGTCAGGGTCACATTTTTACAGTAGAATGTGACTTCACTCTTGTCATATCTCTTTGTATAGTCAATGATACTGTTCTCATTCATTCTATAGAATTTACATGTTTCAATTTGCTCATTTGAAGCAATTTCACAAACAGTGTCCTCAAGTGTCGAATCACATTCTCTCACGACCAAATAAAAATCAGTGGGCTTATAATCATAACACCCAGTGTCTTCACTACGATGACGTAGAAACCATATTCTTTTGTTGTTCCAACAGTTGAATCGTTGACCCGGTTCCTCCTCCCAGAACAATCTAAAACCCCGACGATACCAATCTCGTAGCAATAAACTAAAATCACGGTTAGGATTCTTTCCATTCATACCGGGATATGTATTCTCCCGCTGATTACATTTATCATAATGACAATTGGAGCATAGGTGGCCTCTAGGATGAGAGTCACACACCTCTTCAAGACAGGAATTACAACCTTTAATTTGTACAGCATATCCTCTATGCAATTTACACGGGTTGCATAATCTACACTTTTCATCATACTCGTCAATCCTTGTGCAATTCTCACATGATGATAACCAGCTGCCCAGTGTGTACATACACAACGGACATGTATGGAACATTTTGTCATGTGTTGACACTGAAACTCACTAACACAATAAAACTGACCTAGAAACAACAAAAATTCTCTGCGATACAGAGAGAGGAGTAAATTATCCTTGACCACCATCTTTCTCATTAAGAAAGTCGTAAATTTCAAAACTGATGTTTAAAAGAATATCCACGATATCATTTCGCCGTGTCGTGATCAATATATCAATAAATTGTGTAAATGCATTTGGTCCACGACGTAGAAGCTTCTCACAATGGTCAAATGATGGAGAATCAGTTTTCATTATATCAACAAGCATTCCCCGAGAAAATATCTTCCTTTGAATGGACAACTGTAGAAAATCCTCATCTAGAATCAAACGTTTGTCCATAAGAACTAAGTTCCTCATGATTCGCTCTTTCTCAAACCCGTCTATTTTTCAAAGTCCTAACTCTCTCACAACTAACTTCAGACTAATCAGAATTTCTTTTTGTGAACTAGAAAATATACGCTTGTCTACTATAGAAAGAAAAAAAAATACCATCGATTTAGAAACAATTTTATTGAACAAAATTACAATAATAATATTCACTGATGCATTTTGTTCTCATCACTATATCTCGATAGGGCATCTTATGCTGACCGAAGTTTATTTATATGGAGAATATTCACTTCTCCAGTAAGACATATTTGCTCCTCCTGCTTAAACTTGCTTAATGATATCACGTATCTAGCATACATACTATCCCATTCAAGGCATAGTTTACAGCCAGCGGTTATTTCCACAGCTACATTTGGTACTCGTATATCGTTGCTGCTGCTGCTGTCGGTTCCATCATTAATCTCCAATAATGTAAATGCACCACTCATTTTTTCTCTACTAATATCCTCTCAAATAAACTATTCTCTCTCTGAATTCAATTCTCTTACTAATATGAACTACAATGAAAATTACTCCTTATATTTGAATCCAACTACTAATCAAGTTACTCTATATGGACTAACCACCGCTCTCTCTCCGATTGACCCCAAAAAAATGGGTGTTGCCTCAGAAAACCCGTCTGGTAAGGCATGTACCGTTCGTAGTAATAGGTGACTGACCCTGGTAAGTCAATGTACCGGTTAAACTACACGCATATTCATGTGTAATTCAATGTGGATTTTAAAGTGTGTACACCCTTACTACTTCAACCCCCGTGCAACTCAACCCCATTTAGCTAAACTCCCGTGTAACTGAACCCCCATGTAACTGTAACTGTTTATAACCATGTAACCATGTAACTGTGTGTTAACAGAACACAACTGATGAGCGAAAAGTGATGAAACAGAGGGGTAATACCGAACTCTCAGCTACCACTCTTGGGAGACATCTGACAGTTTATAAGTGACCATGGAATTCCTATGTTGTTTTAAAGTCCCTTTTCTGTGAATAGGCAGCGTGGCGGCAGAGTGCTCCTGGCGACGATAAATCACATCAGTCCAGTTTTTGTCAGGAAAAAATTACTCAGTGATAATTTATTGCTCCCGCTTGCATTGTGCGCTTCTAGGTCCGACCCTAGAGACCAAGTGGTAAATCCAGGCCTGAGCTTGCACATATTTCCTTTTGGTGGATTGACTTTCCCTTTAAGCACTCTCTGAAAGTTCCAACTTAATACACAAATCCCTTGTTGAGATATGCCATTTTGAAAATCTGCATGCACATAATGTCTTTTGATTTAGTTCAAGTTCCACCTAAATAGCTCATTCAGTAAAATTTTCAAATTGATATGTGAAGCCTTAAAATCACTAGTTAGATAGTAGCAGAAGTTGCAGCAAAAGCAGCAGAAGAAAAAATGGTGTTTAATCTGTAGTAGTATTAGCGGTACTGATGATAGTAGTAACAGGTATATGCATCGGATGTTTCATCTTGATGCACTAAGCTGTTCCAAAAATGATTGCTGATACACCTGTATCAGCAATCTGTATATTATTGCAAGTTACCAATTGTTAAAATTTAAGGTTTTTATAGAAGGGATGATCGTAAAAACTTTGAAGGAGGCTCATTCGATTGGAAATTGAAAGTTCAAGTTCAAATTTCGAAGAATCAAAGGTAATCACAGGACAATCAGCCTTTCCCTATTAACTGAACCCCCCCCCCCAAATACATCCGATCAAAATAAAAATAAATATTTTGTTCAAAATAGTCTGAAGATCAAATAACCATGCCTTTGGGGTTGGCAACCCCACCAGCAGCATCTGGGATAAGGGCTGTCAGTCCAGCTAGTTACTAATTTCTAACACATACGGTTTTTTCATAAAAAAATGTATATGTACTTTGGGGGGAGGGGGGGCTCATTAGAATGGACATAAAAATTTCCAGTGCACTTTTTAAGAGTTAAAAGTAATAGGGGGGCGTCCAACCCACCCTATTTTCCCCCAAATACATCCTAACTAAATTTTGGAACAGCTATTTTATTTAAAATAGTTCAAAGGTTAAATAACTATACCATAGTTAAATAGATACGGCTCGTAACCCTACTGCGTTAAGCTCATTGTAAGTACGTTGGTTGAGTTGCAAGAGGGTTCAGTTGCACGGGGGTTGAGTTGCACGGGGGTTCAGTTACATGGGGGTTCAGTTACATGGGGGTTCAGTTACACGGGGGTTTAGTTAAATGGGATTGAGTTGCACGGGGGTTGAGTTGCACGAGGGTTCAGTTAAAGGGGGTTCAGTTGCACGGGGATTCAGTTGCACGGGGTTCAGTTGCACGGGGGTTCGGTTATACGGGGGTTCAGTTGCACGGTGGTTCGGTTATACGGGGGTTCAGTTACACGCACACCGTTTTTGTGCGTCCTAGAACTTTCATGCCCGTGCCACATCATAGTCACATCTATCAACAAAGAAAGACAAATATCATGAATGAAAAGGCAATTTTCTTGATTGTAGCGTCACACTTGTATTTATTTAAAAAGCAAAACATTAAAATTGCAAGAAATTGATTTAAAGAGTCTGTACCAACAGTAATTTGTGTCCAACTGTTCTTTATTAATACTAAGTCTTCTTAATTTTTGTCAGATTCCTCTCCCAGATAGAAAACCGCTGTTCTAAGTTTCCATCTTTTATAGTTTTAAAAAGTATGCCTTAAACCTTGACTCTGATTGGTCAGTCAAGAAATTTATGTTTGAAAGTTGAACTATGTTCAACTCGAGAAATTACGAGCGGCGAACGTAATTGGCGCTATAGTCGTGCGTAATTTTGATTTTATCGACAAGTGTGACTATAAAGTTGCACGGGCATCAATCTTTTGGTCTGGGACGATTAAAAACCTTCAAAGTGAAGTAAATGAATTGGACACAAGTATTACGTGTCCTAGCTGATAGAAAAAAAATTATGGGCCTGTATTTGGGCAAGATAAATTTTCTTTCCAAGTTTTTGAAATGCATTAGAATTCCCTTGACCCAATAGCTCACATGATATAAGTGTTAAGCTTTTAAGAAAAAAGTATCGGTCCTTTTTTTGACGAATCAATCTTTAGGAGACAAAAATGGTTCAGCACTATTATCTATTTCTCCAAGCAAAATGTTTCAATGCCCCTTGCCCTCCCTAAACACTCCATAAAAAGTATTAGTCGATCCACTCAATCGCCCTGTTTGGATCGCCTGGGTGAATATAATGTCTTTTGGTTTATCAAACTACTTCCCTGTCAGTAGATCCTGAGTTCAACGTGGGCTAGTACAGCAAACACTTTTGGACAGATCGAACACCAACATTGTTTGGCTCCCAAATCCCATCCCTCTTAATACAAAGTAAGATGTCCCCTTGCCCCCTCCCCCAAAGACTTCAAAAGTGTCAGCTCGTTCCCCAACTGTCATTCCAGAGGTGTTGCAAGTATACTATAATTATAACTTAAATAAAAGTTAGATTGATTTTCCTCTGCTTCTCCCTCTAAGTCAAAATTCACAGTCCTTTGAGTCCCAAAACACTCCCGGGAATTTCAACTCGATTCTAGAGTGCCAGAGATAATACAGTATTTATGTATATATATATGTATTTATGCACTCGAAAACAGCTCCATATTTGTTCGGAAAAATTGGTATCCTGGTTTTATTCTCGAATAAAAAAAACGATTTAGATAGGTCAGAAGTTTGAGAAAATTTGTTAAGAGCCTTAGTTTTGGAAAAAATACTGTAATAATCAAATATCTTTGAAAAGACTTTAGTATGAAAAGACACTAAATTGCCTGAAGAACAAAAAACTGGTAATTGCAAAAATATTTGTATATATTTTGACAAGTGATTACAGCAATTCAAAAACCTTAAAAACAAAAAAAATGTTTGAAGCTTAGCAGAAATCGCTGGTAGAGATTGGACTTGCTTAACAAACAAATGTCTTTGAAAAGACACAGTATGAAGAGATATTAAATTCCGTAAAGAGGAAATTTGTGATTTCCTCACAAATTTCTTTTTTTGCGTAAAGAGGAATTTGTATATATTTTGACAAGGGGTTACAACAATTCCAAAACCTTAAAAAAGAAAACCAAAAGTTTGAAACTTAGTAGAAATCGTTGTAAGAAATCGGACTTGCTGTCCAAAAAGATAAAATATCTTTGATTAGAAAGCAGTATGTAAAGACATTGAATTGCGAAAAGAGCAAAAGACGGGTAATTGCACAAATATATGTATGTATTTTAAAAAGGGATTACAACAATTCAAAAACCTTCAAAATTAAACCAAAAGTTTGAAGCTTAGTAGAAATAGTTGCTAGAAATCGGATTTGCTATAATAATCCAATATCTTTGAAAAGATTTTAGTATGAAAAGACAACAAATTGTCTGCGGTTAGAAGACAAGCGACAATGAGAATCCATATATCCATATAAAGAATTCATAGCACGCCTGCCACGATCCGGGGCCCGCCGGCGAAGCCGCCGCGCTTCCGGTATATATATACACACACACACACACACACACATATATATATATATATATATATATATATATATATATATATATATATATATATATATATATATATATATATATATATATATATATATATATATATATATATATATATTTATATATATATATATATACACCCTGAAAAATGGAGAAGATAATTTCGGAGACCACACTGCCTCTCCATGACGATAAAATACAAGTTCAAAATAGGGATAAAATCCTTTTTAATAGACAGTGTATAATAAATTTCACAAAGAATACCAGATATTTCGGTCACATATACAGTGACAGTGATGACGACAGTGACTGATGACGGTCACTGTATATGTGACCAAAATATCAGGTATTTTTTGTGAAATTTATTGTACACTGTCTATTAAAAAGGATTTTATCCCTATTTTGAACTTTTATTTTAAAAATGGAGAAATGTTCATTCTACACTTATTAACCAATAATAAAATTTTGGCAATCAAAAACAAACAGATATTAACTCAAAAAAGGACTTTCAGGAAAAGAAGTTTTTAAAAGAAAAGCAAACAACCAATAAACTCCTATATTAATTCTAACGACCAGAAATTACTTTCAATGAATAAGT